>NC_142928.1:132145777-132188277 GCF_046866305.1 Octopus bimaculoides
GGAGGTGTCTTTGTATCATATTTTATTTTTTGCTTGTCACAGTCATTAGACTGCGGTCATGCTGGGGCTCTACTTTGAAGAATTTTTACTCGAATGAACCAACCTCAGTACTTAATATATATATATATATATATTTTAAAGTACTGGTATTTATTCTATCGGATTCTTTTTGCCGAATCGTTAAGTTACGGGGACGTTACCACACCAACACCGGTTGTTAGGCGGTGGCAAGGGACACACACACATACGTATGTGTGCGTGCCGCTGCATGTTTCAATTTTATGTTTGTTAATAGTTGGTTCTAGACGTATAATGGTAAATACAATGTCTCGCAATTGGTGACTGTTTGTGCTCAAATATGGGTTAGGTGAGTATACGTTGCGTTTTTAGGCATCTGTAAACTTTCGGAGAAATACCTCATCTTTTAATATTGGATTCAAATTTTGGCACAAGACCAGTAATTTCGGGGGATGGGTTAGTCAATTACATCGACTTCAGCAGTCAGTACTCAACTGGTACTTATTATATCGACCTCGAAAGGATGCAAGGCTAAGTCGATATCAGCGGAATTTGAACTTAGAACCTAAAGGCGGACGAAATGCCGCTAAGCAGTTTTCCCAGAGTGCTAACGATTCTGCTAGCTTGCCGCCCTATCTTATCGTTCGATATTAGTGAGAGTTAAGACAACAAGCTGGCAGAATCGTAAGCACGCCGGGCAAAATGCTTAGCGGCATTTCGTCCATCTGTTTGTTCTGACTTCAAATTCCGCCGAGGTCGACCTTGCCTTGCATCCTCTTGGGGGTCGATAAAATAAGTACTATTTGAGCATTGAAGTCGATGTAATCGATTTACTCCCCCGCCCCGAAATTACTAGTACCTTACCAAAAATTTGAAGCCTATATTAGTGAGAGTTAGAATAGTATCTTAAATGCACGTTGAGACTGGGAGACGCATGCGCAAACGTGGATTTAGATAAACCATAGCTAGCCTCCTACATCGTATGTAAATAAAGTTTTCACTAGATCAACAGGCATGGACAGCCTAAGGTGTCCACAATTCAAGATCCTTAGCTGCACATATTGCAAATCTATGATCAACACGGTAAACTTAAATAGATTAAATAGACAAGAATCCCGTTACTGGAAACTGAACGCGCTGTTCCCAGTACTGAAAGACTACAGAGAATGGATTGATAAGCTGGTTACGTGAGAATCAACAAGAGGTGGAAGGGCTCATTAAAGGTTAACAGAATTAATTAACCATAATAAAGAACTGATACTAGAGAACAATATATTGGAGAAGGTAGTAGGAAACTCGAAGAGGCTATTAGGAAAGGCGTCACATACAAAGTGCTTGTACAAGGATAACAAATCTGTCATATATTCATAAAACCCGTAGAGCAGACCATATAAATCAGGTGAATTGTTCCTCGCACAAGCGTTCATTGCTAATCATAACTCAGCTGCTATTATCTGCTTTTATGGTATTTCGCACACTATTGTGACTAATGGTGGAGCCTTAAGCCCTCAACGCTTTTTGACTGGGATTGGCGTACTACATGACGAATCAAACATTAGTCTTCAGCCTTTGTACAGTAGAAGGCCTCATTGACAATTATCTAATTGGGCCCCGCACTACCTACTGCCGGCCCTGCATGAAGACATGTCTAAACAAAGACTAAAGGTCTCTCGCTTTCAACTGTTGAATGGTCATGACAAATTTTGCTTTTTGTCCTACAAGGTGTCAAATGAAAACCAACCTCTTTACCAAGCAGGCTAGGTAAGGTTACCAGTTTAGTCGCTGACAACCTGAGCATGTGATAGGTTGTACTGGGTTACATGTTACCGATAGTACAAAGAGTGACCTGACAATATATACATATACGTACGTACGTACCTACCTACCTACTTACATACATACATGCATGCATACATACATACATACATGCATGCATACATACATACATGCATGCATACACTCACAAGCTCACAGTCATAATGTCGGTTAGTTGTTCGTAAGTCAGAAAAAAAGCACACTCAATATAAAAGAGCGGGTATGCTTTTATATTGTCAAATAATATATTACTACTTATAGCATATAACTATCCACAATGATGTCTCTTCAGACATATCTCAAAGGATGTTAATTTTGACCAGTGGCAATATTCGGCGTGACCTCGACGGTAATATTCTAACCAGTTATATGTTATAACTTGTAATATATTGTTCGACGATCTCTCTCTCTCATCTCCCTCTTTCTCTCTCTCTTTACACACACACACACACAATTGCGTGTGGGTATATAGAAGTGTGTGCTTTTCCGATATATTCACATGTGTGTGATTTAATTTATTATTTCTTAATAATTATTCTGCACCTTTCCTCCACTACAGATTTTTAACCTGGAAAATGAAAATAAGACGATCCAAAATGCCTTTGAATGTCGCGTCATATCCCTTCGGCAACATCTTTTAACCACCGGGTGTCGAAGTGCATCTCTTGACCAAGTTTGCATACATGAAGCTGATAACATCATAAGACTTGGAAGGCAGCTCTTTGAGCAATACACTTTGTCTGATAACCTAGAATACATGCCCAAAGAAGTCGCACGACTCTACCGTAACGTGTCATCAGCTGAAAGGATGAGCCTATATGAGCAAAAGACTATGCATGGATATGCTAGTAGAAAGCTCCGTGATGATAGTAACATTGATAATCAAAGCAGTTTATCATGGACGAATAGTCGAATTACTCCCCCCACTTAGAAGGGTATGCGTTTGCAATCCAGGAACAGGAAATATCAATCAGGTGCCTGATGCACAAAAGGGATAGAGATGCGGGAAAAGTCGTAAAATGTGACAACCGATGCAGACTTTGTGGAGTTCAAACTGAAGATATCAGCCACATCATAAGCAGTTGTCCGAGAATGTCACCACGGTATTATCTACCGATGAGACATGATGTTGTAGCTAGGATACTCTATAATGAAATGAATCGGAAGGATAAGACCGAGGACAAAGGAAAAAACAGACCCATAATATGGTAGAAGCCACAGCCACTCATAATAAAAAGGAATACTGGTGGACTATACCAGCGAAAATCTCAATAAGATGTAAGCACAACAGACCTGATATAATGATTTGGGATAGAGAAGAAAAACTGTGCACATTTGTGGAAATTAGCTGCCAACGGATGTTAACATAAAGCTGAAGAACAGTGAAAAAGAGAACACCTATGCTGAACTATTGAGAAAGCTGCAGTTACTTTATCCATATTACAAGTTCAGGTTTATACCTGTAATTATTGGGGCCCTAGGATATGTAACACACTGCCTACATACCAATTTTGAGAAATTAGGCTTCTCAAAACCAGAAAGGAGAAAGCTAATTCGAAGACTACACATCCAATCCATCACTGGAACTGTAATAGTCTGTAAAACTTTCCAGAAGTTTATCATTTAAATATATATGAGCATGTCTAGATATGCAACTATATGCATGAAAATACATACATAAAACATACAAATCTGCACATACATACATACATACATACAAACAAAAATACCCTGTTGTCGTTGAAATTCCAATGAAGGAGCCTTGGATCTAGGTTAGAAACCGATTCTTTTTCTATTGCCAAGAAATCTTGAAATAAACTGAATAATGAAATGCATATCTACCTACCTACCTACCTACCTACCTACCTACATACATACATACATACATAGCGAACGATGTCTGCTAACATTGAAGACCTACCATTATGACAAATAAAGAGAATGATAGAAAATAAAGTGGAATGGTAGTAGTGACACGTACAAGTTTATTAACAAACAGAGTAACCGAACCTAAAAGTGCCTAAGGTGACTCGTGCGAAGAGGTCAAACAACATAACACATGTAACACAGATACGTATATTCAAGGATTCATCGAAAAAATAAAGAAAGAGAAAGGAGTAAAAAGAGAGTAAAGAAGTGTATCTCTAAGGCCTATAGAAACTTGTCAGTGGCTAATTTCGTCAGCAGGAGCGGAATTATATTAGTGAATAAATCGTAGAGATGTGACGAATATTACAACTTAACAAAAAGTGCAACTATAAGATAGTTTTTGTGTGTTCTTAAATGCTAAAAAGGTTTCTTCCATAATGTGATTGCCCCGTGCTCGAAACGCCAGTGTTATAATAGTGGCAGCTGATGAAGGATATGTTCTCTATGTGGCCTGCGTGTTTTTTGTACCTTGTTTATAATTTTGTCCATGTTTTTTTTGCAACGTCATGTACCCAGATATGTATCCATATGTACATGTAGATGAAGGTATGTACATACATGTACATATATATGCATATACTCATATATATATATATATATATATATATATATATATATATATATATATATATATATATATATATATATATATATATATATATATATAACGTGAGAGAGTTAGGGGTTGGGGGTTCAACCTACGAAGGGATAGTATCTATCCAGTATACTGCTGGGAGGGTACCCAATTATTGCTACACTAGTGCTATACTAGGTGCAATCAGTGGGAGCGGGTAAAAGTGGAGGTTTTACCCAAAATTTGTATAACAATTAGAAAATGGAGGATAATATGGTGAACCCAACTACTTGCAGACGGTGTATCCCGTTGAATTCATTAATTTAATTCATAGCAAAAGTGACAAAGAAAGAAAGAAAAAGAAAGAAAGAACCAAAGCACAGGTATTCATGGCAGACTATGTTATTTTGCCAACCTGGTTTACATATAGAAGTACAAAGTACATAAGGAATTAGAGGATGAACAGAAGTTTAATCTTACAGCTGTTTCGGCCTAGTTTAAGCAAGCCCCATTCTATCCGAATATTCCTTTCCGGAGTGATTATCGGATGACATTTTGAAATGGGGTTACATGCCCGAACCGCTAGGCCTCTTCAGAGATTCACAAAGGGTTTCATACAAATGTAGAGCAAGAGGTAAAAACAGAGGTGTGGTAGAGACCAGAAGAAAAACAACAGCAAAAATAAGATAGAAATAAATAATAGAGGTGGCTATGCGTATAGCTATGTGTGTATGTGTGTGCACATGTAGATGTACCTACATGTGTTGTCGTTGGTATTGTTCTTGTTGTCGTTGGTCTTCTATTACTAGAGTTACTCCTCCTGTGTGTATGCACATGCATATCTATTTGCTTGTGAGTGCATATGTGGATGTATGTTCGTGCATGTGCGTATGTGGATGTGGATATCTATATGGATGTATGTATATGTATATATGTATGTATATATATGTATATATATATATGTGTGTATATATGTGTATGTGTATGTGTAGGTATATGTATATGTGTGTATGTATACATGTATAAGTATGTGTGTGTGTGTGTACATCTATTTGTGTGTGTGTGTGTGTGTGTGTGTGTGTGTATTTATGTATGTGTATATGTATAGGTGAGTATGTAGGTAGGTATGTAGTTGTGTACATGCGGATGTAATGATAGTTGGCCACACAGTTGTGTATTTATGAATAAGTATGGGTATATATGAGGGGACATAATGTGTATAAGGGTGTATATATAGATATGTTTAGATGAAAATGTATTTATCCTCATTGTTACTGTTGTGGCTATCGGCGGGTAGTCTTCTTGAAAGTCTACCAATTTAATTCTATTGCCATTACATTGGGAACTTTACCCCCTCACCGTGAGTATATAGTAGAATTAAGAGATGTGTGGCTGCGCGCATACATGTGTATATACATACACGCACGCATGCGCGTGAGTACGGGGAGATATTCATAGCACGCGTGTGTGTGTGGGGTAGATGTGCGCGGGCAGGCTAGCATCTTGACCGGCCAGTGACTATCCAACCGTAGCTAAGCGTAGGCAGTTTAAAACAATAGTTGCTCAATTGGAAGGAGGGAATAGTAGAGCCGTTGGAAGAGGCAACAGGATATCGTACACCGCTAAGTTTGAAAGTTTGGCATATTATTGTTGTTGTTGTTATTGTTGTTGTCACCATCATCTAGAACATTAATAACTTGTATAAAATGAACTTCTACATAGAACCTTCCAATATATACAGAAATGACACACACACACTCAACAAAACTTCCTTTCTAATAAACACTTACAGCTTTCTACATACGGCTAATAGCGCTGATGCCACAAACAACGTATGTGGTGGAATGTTTGCTTATAAAAACTTGTATATGCACACATGGGAGTAAGGGGACATCCGAGTAAGGCTGTGCACACGAACCCACACACATATATATATGCATTGGAGTGTCTATAGCTACCTATCTATAATGTTTGTAGGCTCTTTCTGTGCCTTGTATTTTTAAGGGTTTTTTGACATATATCTTTTTTATATTTTTGCATGTCCCACATGCTATACCTTCATTTTTCATTTATGTATTCTTTATTATTATTTTTTTTTTTCTCCTGCTGTACCCTTATTTTTATTTTTGCTTTTATTTTTATTTTTATTTTAATTTTGATTTTAATTCTATTTTTTATTTTTATTTCTATCTTATTTTTGCTGTTGTTTTTCTTCTGGTCTCTACCACACCTCTGTTTTTACCTCTTGCTCTACATTTGTATGAAACCCTTTGTGAATCTCTGAAGAGGTCTAGCGGTTCGGGCATGTAACCCCATTTCAAACTGTCATCCGATAATCACTCCGGAAAGGAATATTCGGATAGAATGGGGCTTGCTAAAACTAGGCCGAAACAGCTGTAAGATTAAACTTCTGTTCATCCTCTAATTCCTTATGTACTTTGTACTTCTATATGTAAACCAGGTTGGCAAAATAACAGGATCTTTTTTAAAACGGGGGCCACATTTTTCATTAACGAAACACTTTGAAACTTGGAACACTGGTAGAATGTGTCATATAAAACATCTTTTTCTCTTAGTCTTCTTAAAAAAAAAAAAGAAATCCATAAATTATTCCATGTTAAAGTTGTCGTATTTCTGTAATTTCAGCCAATCACTGACGTCCATTCAGCCGATATACATTAAGTGCCGACTACATAAACAAACGATTCTGAAACAATTAACCCTAACCCTAACCCTAACTCTAACCCTAACACTAACTCTAACCCTAACCCTAACTCTAACCCTAACCCTAACCCTAGGGTTAGGGTTAGGGTTAGGGTTAGGGTTAAAGCAAATTTAAAATGAAAAAAGCAAATAAAACGAAGGTATGGAGATTAAATACGCTTTACATCGCTTAATGAGCCAAAGGAGTAAATATAAACAACTGAATACTTGTCAGTGATTGGTTGAAATTATCGAAATAAGACAATTTTTTACATGAAATAAATTCGAATACAAAAGTATTTTTCTGTTCTATAACACAAAATAGATAAGTATACGAAGTTTGAAAGTCTTTCGGTACCAAAAACACTACGTAAAACATTAATGAAAAATGTGGCCCCCGTTTTAAAAAAGATCCAAATAACATAGTCTGCCATGAACACCTGTGCTTTGGTTCTTTCTTTCTTTTTCTTTCTTTCTTTTTCTTTCTTTCTTTTTCTTTCTTTCTTTTTCTTTCTTTCTTTGTCACTTTTGCTATGAATTAAATTAATGAATTCAACGGGATACACCGTCTGCAAGTAGTTGGGTTCAGCATATTATCCTCCATTTTCTAATTGTTATATATAATTATGATTGACCGTTGACTGAACACTATTCAATTTTTTTTCTCCGTGTTTTTCTCCTTGTCTCCGTATTCTTTCTGTTGAAGAGCGTAGCTCGAAACGTCAAAGACTTTCCGTATTCCCGAGCGTCATACTAATATATACTTTTGTTATTTACACCACCTGTCCTCGTCTGTTGTTATTTTTTGTATATTCTCCCATATATATATATATAGATATATATACTGTTGTGTCCGGGGAGAGTCATTCTCTTTTAGTGCCTTATAATTTAACACACTCACCGGTAAAATTTCCACTCATTTACTTTACTCTTTTACTCTTTTACTTGTTTCAGTCATTTGACTGCGGCCATGCTGGAGCACCGCCTTTAGTCGAATCAAATCAACCCCAGGACTTATTCTTTGTAAGCCTAGTACTTATTCTATCGGGTCACTTTTTGCCGAACCGCTAAGTTACGGGGACATGATCACACCAGCATCGGTTGTCAAGCGATGCTGGGTGGGCGGGACAAACACAGACACACAAACACATACATATATATACATATATACGACGGACTTCTTCCAGTTTCCATCTACCAAATCCACTCACAAGGCTTTGGTCGGCCCGAGGCTATAGTAGAAGACACTTGCCCAAGGTGCCACGCAGTGGGACTGAACCCGGAACCATGTGGTTGTACTTGTTTATTTTTCTAAAATTTTTGTTGCGTCTTGCAACCATTTCAGTAGTTGTTGACTCCCTACTGAAAAGGTTGCAAGACGCAACGAAAATTTTAGAAAGATAAATAAGTAAACGAGTGGAAGTTTTACCGGTGAGTGTGTTAAATTATAAGGCACTAAAAGAGAATGACTCTCACCAGACACAATGAAATATACTTCAATACACGAATTCACATAAAGAATCTTGCAAACCAAATATAAAAACGAAATATATATATATATATATATATATATATATATATATATATATATATATATATATACATATTTGTTTTGCAAGATTTTTTATGTGAAATCGTGTGTTGAAACAGATGTTGTTGTACTTGGGGATGGTCATATTGCCAGTTTAGCCAATAAAAACACACGCACTGTATATTTGGTGTTACTACAAAAATACGTTGGAATTTAAACATGTACAACAACAACAACAGCAACAACACGAGCGACAACAACAACAACAATAACCGCAGCAACAACACGAATGACAACAACAACAACAACAGCAACAACACGAATGACAACAACAACAATAACCGCAGCAACAACATGAATGACGACAATCACAACAACAACAATACCAACGATAACCGCAGCAACAACAACATGGATGAAAACAATCACGACAACAACAATACCAACAATAACCACAGCAGCAGCAACAACAACAGCCGTAGCAACAAAAACAACTGCAACCCCATGAACACCAACAGCAACAACAACAACAGCAAAAACGAACACATGAGGACAAGCAATAGAAACAAAAACAATAACAGAGAAAAAATCGAATACAACAGCAACAATAACAGGGAGAACGGACACACAGACACAGATAACCATAGGCACAAGAACACAGACAAAGGTAAGGCCATGGGGGTCAAGAGGGAGAATAAAGCTGAATGCAACAGAATTCTTGGACAGGGAGTCAGCAGACCTAAAACAGAAAACACTAGATGGGATGGTAACAATGGCGGTTGTGGTGGTGGTGGTGGTGGTGGTAGTGACAGTAACAATAGTAGTGGTAGGAATAACAGGATGAATGGGAGTAGCAATAACGGCAGTAATAGTAGTGGTAGTTACGAAGAAGACAACCCCAGAGGGGCCGACAACAGGAATACTAGCCTCCTTGACACTCAATTCTTCAACATACATGACAAAACTTATGATATGAGCCGGGTATACCCGACAACATTACCCTTTAACAAAAGAGTCTGCATCCCTAAACATACTCATGACCACATGGAAGCACAGTTCACTATAGCTAGGACAAAACTTAGACAGATTTTAGAATTATACACTAAGAGACAGAGACAGAATAAGACAGAGGCCCAACAACTTGGGAATATACCCGCAAGTGGCCTACACAAGCTCATGCAGCGCACGAAAAAGGGAGAAGTGGTATGCCTTCCCACAGATAAGTCCGGCAGAATGTCAATAGACAGCCTGCCGAACTATATCCAGGCAATGCAACCTCACATCGCCAATACGAAGGTAACAACCTTACAGGCGCATGAGGAAAGAGAAAAAGTCCTCAATGCCCACATGATGATGTGGACAATTGTTCTTAGACCCCAGAAGCGCACAGCCAACAACTTCCAAGCCTGGAACAATGATATCCCGACGCTGTATGGGCTCCGTAAGGACCACAAAGTAACAACTAATCCTGTAGTGGGACCACCAACAAGACCAGTCTGTGGAGCGAATGTCGCTAGTAACTACAGGATCTCCTACTTCCTCTCAATGATCATACGCCCCATAATCCAGATGTCACCTGATGTCTGTGACAGCACGGAAGATCTCCTCAGCAGGATCAACGACTGCAACAACACTTGCAACCTGACAGGGTGTATAGTGGGTAGCATGGATGTGGTATCACTATACCCATCTATCGACGTGGACTTTGCAGTGGAAAAGTGCGTGGAAATGATCAACGAGAGCGAAGTAGAGTTCCAAAAAGTCAACACAGAAGAACTGGGCCTCCTACTTAGATTGACATATGACGATACATATCTAGATAGATACGACCTTAGAGATTTCTGCCCTAGTAGACGTCTAAGAGGTAGACCACCCACAATTACCTCTATGGCTAGGAAGACCCCTATAGAGAGATGGAGTGGATGGACCAGAGCCATACGGACCCCCACTAATATCCACCAGGTAAAGAAAATGATCGCACATGCACTAGGAGCTAGTATAAAGGTCACCCTAAAAGGCCACACCTTTAAATTTAACAACAAATTATACGCCCAGGACGAGGGGGCAGCCATCGGGGTTAGTATCGGCGGTGATGTGGCCAATCTTTTCATGGTATGGTGGGACAGAAGGCTTAAGGAACGCCTGACACAGAACTCCATACTCGTGAATGTGTACTCTCGATATGTCGATGATATCAACTTAGTGGTAAAGACACCCCCACAAGAGAGTACCCCCGAAATAGAAATAGAAACTAAGACTATGGAGAGCATCCAGCAAATAGCTAACTCCATCCACCAGAGTATTAGAGTTACGATAGACTACCCTACTAAACACCCTAACCATAGATTACCTGTATTAGATACTGAACTCTGGCTAGAAACTAAGAACAATAAAACCAGAATCCTCCATTCACACTATACAAAACCTATGGCCTCCAAGTACCTGACCCACCGGAACTCGGCTATTGCGGACAATGCCAAATTCAACATATTGATGGCAGACCTCGTCAGAGTAATGCGAAATGTCTCCTGCATGTGCGACCCTACAGAATTAAAGAGACATATACAACATTTCGTCCACCGCATGCAGTTCTCGGGTTACAGCCATAAAGAAAGGATCAGGGTTTACAAAGGAGCTATGAAGAAGTTTGAAACAATCAAACGCAACGATAGGAATGGGATTTGCCCACTCTATAGGAGCAAATCATGGAACACCATAGAAAGAACTAAGAAGAAAATAGGGAAGGCAAGCTCATGGTACAATAGCCACAAGTACCAAAGCGTCATGTTCGTCGACACCACCCCTAGAGGCGAACTGGCGTACCGCTTTAGAAGGGCCCTAGACAAACTTAAGCTAAGAATTAAGGTTGTTGAAAGACCAGGCAACCCTATCAAATCCCTTATCAGTAGAACATACCCTTTCAGTAGAACCCCCTGCACTGATAGGAACTGTATCGTATGTAGATTTAGCCCACAAACGAACTGCAAAACCAGAAATGTGGTCTATAGTATAAGATGTACAGAGGGACGATGCAGAAATAAGACAACGACATATGTAGGCGAAACAGCAAGGAGTATAGGGGAGCGGGCAAACGAACATTGGAGGGAACTTAAGGAAGGGAAGAACTCATCAGTTCTGTACCAGCACGCTGAGCAAGAACATAGAGGCTCAATCAACAACATAGAAATTAAAATCTTATCTACACATAGCAGTGATGCAGCACTTAGACAAATTACTGAAGCTACACACATAATAGAAGGGAAACCTAGCCTGAATAGGAAACTAGAATGGAACACTAACATACGCCACTAACAAACCACAGCATGTGACAACATGTTACCCATAAACCAATAATAGGAACAAAGTATAATACAATACATAGATAAACAAATGGAATTAAATACTACATACGTTAACAAAATTTAATTAAAAACATTAAAAAAAAAAAAAAAAAAAACACACACACACACACACACACACATGAACATATAAATAAATAAAAACTAATACAAATGAACACGTATTAACAGAGAATATAGGTGATACAAACACTCCCCATACACACATGCACTTACAAAAGACACAGACACATTGAAGGACACGCATGCGTAGACACATACAATAGGAATACAAAATACAAAATGGCTGATAGTTAGCAAGGTGAGACACACATAAGAAAGAAGGAAACAAAGGACCACTGATGAGGTCACAGAAGTGTGACGAAAGAACTCTGGCCGAAATAAGATTAAGATTAAGATTAATGTAATATAAAGCTGAAAAAAAAAAAAAAAAATTAACACCAAATATACAGTGCGTGTGTTTTTATTGGCTAAACTGGCAATATGACCATCCCCAAGTACAACAACATATATATATATATATATATATATATATATATATATATATATATATATATATGTTGTTGTATTTGGGGATGGTCATGTTGCCAGTTTAGCCAATAAAAACACACACGCACTGTATATTTGGTGTTAATTTGCTTCAGCTTTATATTACATTTATTGTATTTCGGCCAGAATTCTTTTGAATGGCTGATCGTTAGCAAGGAGGGACACACATATAAGAAAGAAGAAAGCAAAGGACCACTGATGAGGTCACAGAAGTGTGACGAAAGAACTCTGGCCGAAATATGATTAATGTAATGTAAAATAAAGCTGAAGCAAATTAACACCAAATATACAGTGCGTGTGTTTTTATTGGCTAAACTGGCAATATGACCGTCCCCAAATACAACAACATCTGTTTCAACACACGATCTCACATCAAAAATCTTGCAAGACAAATATATATATATATATATATATATATATATATATATACATAGAGAGAGAGAGAGAGGAGAGAGAGAGAGAGAGAGAGAGAGAGAGAGAGAGAGAGAGAGAGAGAGAGAGAGAAAGAGAGGGAGCGAGATAAAGAGAGACCGAGAGATAAGGTCAAATATGTTTGTGAAATATTTGACCGGCAAATAGCCGTTTTCACCGCACTTTTGTCTGGCGCGGTAATGGTTCTGTCACGTCATTTAATAATGATGATGATGATGATGATGATGATAATAATAATAATAATAATAATAATAATAATAATAATCATAATAATAATAATCTTTTCTTTATTGGCCACAAAAACCGAAAACAAAATGGAAAGGACGAAACTAAGACAAGTGACAGTAACTCTGACAACACAACCTTCATGCTTGGCGCTGAAGAATTGGTCCAGAGCCAATCTCGCTGCCTGTACGTCGATCGCTATGCCTTTTCTACGTATCTCTTCTAGCTTCCTAACTAGGTCTTTCTCTACACTAGACTTCTCTATTATTATTTCTTTACTAATAGCCCTTTTGAGGGATGTCCACCAACGGTTGTTGGTGATTGCATCCGTCAACTTCGATGGACTAACTTGCTAAACCGGTCTCTGAAGGTTTGATGCACCGAGAAAGACGCATTCAGTTTCCTGTATCCGGGGCTCTGACTATTTACCCATGTCCATATTGGCGCTTTCAGGAAGCCCAGACGGTACCTGTCAGCCAATTGAGCTCGTTTGTGAGTTTTCTACAGCCTCCTCTTCTATTTGCAAGCCTCGCAGTCCAGAGGTGCATCTAAGAATGCGTTCCTATCGTCCATTAGCACTAAAGCGAGGGACGTCTCAAGAAAACCTCCAAACACCTGAAAGAATTCGGTAGCTCCTCCTCAGTCGAGGCGTGCACAATGACTAGTCTAAAAGCACCATCTTCAATACTGTTCACGACTAGGACCACCAACCTAGCTTCCGGGTCCAGGAAGATACTCCGTATTTCGAGATTCAGGCCTCCCCTAAACGGCACTGTCCCCCACCTACCATTCCAGGCCGACTAAAAGATGTGTAGATCTCAAAGTCGTCAAAGACAGAGGCTAGTGTGTGTGTGTGTGTGTCCTGGTCTCGCTGATGGCTGTCACATCTATGGCTAGTAACCTGAGGTCGTTTGGCTGGCGACCTTGCTTCCAGGGTGACTCCAGTCACGTGTATTTAATACAAACCACCTATAAACCTGTCACAGTAACTGGGAAGAGAAGAGAAAAATGTGGGGCTATTTCTCCTCCGGGTGCTTTTGGAAGTCAAATTGTTCGACCTCTACATCTGACTGGGGTTCCTTTGAAAACCTTCTTAAAATCCTAGTCGGGGATTTCACATTAGGGGTTCCCACATCATGAAGGAAGCCTTCCCTAATGTTTTTGTTAGTTTCCAGTGACATACGCACCATCATTAATGTTTATGGCACTTAATAAGTGCTGGTGCCGAAAATCACCCCCCTCCACTCTGTCTCGACATCCTTACTTCGTGTTATGAAAGCCATCAATTCTTCGTTTGCCCTCCTCACTAGCACGAAGTTTGGTGTCAGTGTGGTTGGTTGTTGCTGATGCGTGTGTTTCTTTTAGTGGACTGATGCGGCTGTGGTAGTGTTGGTGGTGCTGGTGGTGGTAGCAGTGGATATGTTGATGATTGTGGTACTGGAAGGGTTGGGGTTGCGGTAGAATTTTCTGTGTTTGTTGAGGGTGCGTTTTCGTTTTATTTTGGTATGTTGTGTTGATGTGAGACATGATGTTTTAGCGTTTTCTTTTCTTTTTTTTATTTTTGGGGTCCTCCTTCATTTCCCCTTCGTAATGCAGAGGTATCAGTGTTTGCGGAAATTGTCTCGGATATAGGTGGAAATGTATTTCTGTTTGTGTGGGTGTCTATGTGTGTTTGGTGTTTAGAGGGGACGGAGTGAGGGAGGGAGAGAGAGAGAGAGAGAGAGAGAGGAGAGAGAGAGAGAGAGAGAGAGAGAGAGAGAGAGAGAGAGAGAGAGAGAGAGAGAGAGAAATGGAAAGATACGTTGGCAGAGTCCTTGGGTGTTTTTGGTGTCCGTTACTTTTCTTTCTACTGTTGAAAATGGTGGTGGTGCTTCTGCTTCTGGTGTTGTGGTGTTGTTAGTGTTATTAGTGTTGCTGTTGTTGGTATTTCTCCACCAGTTGCTGGTTTTGCTGTTCTTGTTGTTGAGGTTGCTGTTGTTGTTATTGTTGTTGTTGTTGTAGATGTTGTTGTTCACTGTCTGTTTTGTTGTAGTTTTGGGGGACCTGGTGCTGGAAGTAAGGCGGTCCTGTGGTTCCCTGTCGTCTGCTGAGGACAGAAAGCTTTCAGATGGCAACGAGGCCTTCTGCCCTCAACCATAACATGCAACTCTACCCATCCCGGAAGGCGAATGAGCTCTGGGATCTTTTGGATATTATCTGGTTTTATGTGGAGTAGTACTCCCACTCTGATCCCAGACTATTTTTCACGATGGATTCGATTCACCGCCAGGAGGCTGTTACTTCCTTCAAGGAAGGTGCAGGTTAACATCCACTGCATATTCATCTCTTGTGAGGTGACTTAGATCTTAACCCTTGCCGCCCTTCTTCCTAAATATGATGGATGGGGAACATATTTATCGCTTCGACAGGGTACCACGGAGTGCTTGATGATCAGAGTTTCACTCTTAAAGATCACTGAAATGCCCGTAAGTTGCTTGGCCCTCGCGATGTGCTGTATGTCGGGCTTTACTTCCTTCAGTGCTCACTCTAAGTCAGTCCGACTTACTGGCTCCGGCCGTTTGGTGTTTGTCGATACGCATTTATATATTGGTTTCAAATTTTGGCACAAGGCCAGTAATTGCGAGGAAGTGGGTAAATCGATTATATCGACCCCCCAGTGTTTAACTAGTATTTATTTTATCGACTCCAAAAGGACGAAAGGAAAAGTCAACTCCGACGGCATTTGAACTCAGAACGAACGTAGAGACTGACGAAATACCGCTAGTGTTTCGGCAGCCTATGACTTCCTAGGTTTGATTAATTTGGCCGATTGAGTCAGACATTGGTCTTTTGCTAAAATGTTTATACTAAACAGCTCATTTCCTTTGGCAACCGTTGCTACGAATGTATTGCTGTTCTTCTTGTTATTGATGTTATTGTTAATTACATTTACGTTGCTGTTGCCACATGTGTTGCCGTGATTTCGTTATTGTTATTTTGTGTTTTGCTTTTGTCATATTTTCTGTTATTGCAGTGGTAGTGGTGGTGATGGTGTTGATGGTGGTAGTGATGGTGTTGGTGTTGGTGGTGGTGGTGATGGTATTGGTGGTGGTGGTGATGGAGTTGGTGGTGATAATGTTCTTGATAGAGTTGTTGTTTTCTTGTTTTGTTGGACTTTAGACTTGATGAGTGTTCACCTCCCCTTCATGTGAAGGTGTGGGCGAGGGTTGTAACTCTCTATTAGAGCTACCCTTGACGTCTTTCACGACAGTAGACAAGGCAGACAGACATCGCCATGTTTGTTTTTAAAAAAATTATTTTTCAAAACAGAATTGAAAATATTTAATTTCGAACTTGTGCTTCCAAAGGGGCGCGAACAAATAAACCAACCAGTCCTATGTAGTACTGGTGGCTTTAACAAATGTTTTGTGACAACATTTTAGTAATAGACAACCTTTGAAGACACAAATAAACAGATAAACTTACGAACGATGCGATGCACGTCCAACCAGTACGAATAATGATAATAATCCTTTCTACTATAGGCACAAGGCCTAGAATTTGTGGGGAGGGGGATAGTCGATTACATCGACCTCAGTGTTTTACTGGAACTTATTTTATCGACCCTGAAAAGATGAAAGCAAAGTCGACCTCGGCGGAATTTGAATTCAGAGCGTATCGAAGGACGAAATGCCGCTAAGCATTTTACTCGGCGTGCTAACGATTCTGCCAACTCGCCGCCCGGATCTTTTTTAAAACGAGGGCCACATTTTTCATTAACGAAACACTTTGAAACTTGGAACACTGGTAGAATGTGTCATATAAAACATCTTTTTCTCTTAGTCTTCTTTAAAAAAAAAGAAATCCATAAATTATTCCATGTTAAAGTTGTCGTATTTCTGTAATTTCAACCAATCACTGACGTCCATTCAGCCGATATACATTAAGTGCCGACTACATAAACAAACGATTCTGAAACAATTAACCCTAACCCTAACCCTAGGGTTAGGGTTAGGGTTAGGGTTAGGGTTAGGGTTAGGGTTAGGGTTAGGGTTAGGGTTAAAGCAAATTTAAAATGAAAAAAGCAAATAAAACGAAGGTATGGAGATTAAATATGCTTTACATCGCTTAATGAGCCAAAGGAGTAAATGTAAACAACTGAATACTTGTCAGTGATTGGTTGAAATTATCGAAATAAGACAATTTTTTACATGAAATAAATTCGAATACAAAAGTATTTTTCTGTTCTATAACACAAAATAGATAAGTATACGAAGTTTGAAAGTCTTTCGGTACCAAAAACACTACGTAAAACATTAATGAAAAATGTGGCCCCCGTTTTAAAAAAGATCCCGCCGCCCTTATAATAACAACAACAACAACAACAACAACAACAACAACAACAACAACAACAACGATAATAATAATAAATAATAATAATTCTTTCTATTATAGGCACAAGGCCTGGAATTTGTGGAGAGTGGGATAGTCGATTACATCGGCCCAGCATTTCACTGGTACTTAATCTATCAACCCCGAAAAGAAGAACGGGCAAAGTCGACCTCGGCGGAATTTGATCTCAGAACGTAGCTAAGCATTTTGCCCGGCGTGCTAACGATTCTACCAGCTCGCCGCCCTTATAACAACAACAGCAGCAGCAGCAGCAGCAGCAGCAGCAGCAGCAGCAGCAGCAGCAGCAAGAACAACAACAATAAATTCCCTGATTCAATACCAGGCACTAGCTCTCTTATAGCATACAGAAATTAGCACTACTAGGCACCGCACACATCCTACGTAAAACACTTTCAATACAGTAAAAATAAGAGCATCATGACAAACCACAGCACATACCCAAGGCACAAAGAGCTGCACTTAGTAGTGCAGTGAAAGCACGTGATAAAAATATGACTACTGAATGATAATAATCTTTGCCATAGGCACACGGCCCAAAATATGTGGGGAGGGTGTAAGTCGATCACATCGTCCCCAGAACTTAATAATAATAATAATAATAATAATAATAATAATAATAATAATAATAATAATAATAATAATAATAATAATAATGATAATAGACAAGGAAAAATGAAGTTGCATATTAACTGATCCATCATGTCTGTTTGATTCGGGAGAGGGTCTAAGCCGATTACGTCAACCCCAGTATTCAACTGGTACTTATTTTATTGACCCTAGAAGGATGAAGGTAGAGTCGACCTCGGCGGAATTTGAGCTCAGAACGTAAAGACGGACGAAATGCCGCTAAGAATTTTGCCCGGCGCAATAACGATCCTTCCAGCTCAACGACTTAATGGTGGTGATGATTAGCATAAGGTCAGAAATGAGACAACCGCCTTTTATTACTGGTATTTTGTCGATCGAGGAAAAGGCAAAACCTGACGCTTAAGCCTGAAAGTAAAGTGATGTAACTTAATACCGTAATGAATTTATCTTTGCACTAACACATTCTAACTTCTGACCCAAAGACGCAATGTGTTTCAACTTGGCCTACTCTACTGCTACTACAACGGCTTTTCTGTCGATACATCATGGTCAAATGATTAATAGGAAGCTTGCTTCACACCCTCGAGGTTCCTGATTCGATATCTCTGAGTGGCATCTTGAACAAGTACTTTCTTTTTTTACGATAGCATTGGGTCGACCCAAACTTTGTGAAGGAAATTGGGTTAACAGAAACTGTGTGGAAGGCCGTCGAAGAAATTGTACAAGTCATTCAAAGTGCCAGCTTTGTCACACTCTGTGTCACGCTGATCTGATTCTGCTTGAGAGTTTCGTTAGCAGTATGTACGTGTGTGGAATACTCAAGCATTCAAGCAATAATTTGACGAGCAGACAGCTCAAATTCATTTGATCAAACAACCGGAAATTCACGGTCGGGAATTCTGATTGAAATCCAGCTATTTTAATTTTTTACACCTCCTTCTATTCTTTTGAATAAGCTAGTGGCATACCGCCTCCTTCTGGAGCCATTCGCGACACCTTTTTCTTCTCTCGTCACTCCTAACTAGTGACTCCCCTCAGGGCCTGCACTAATCAATTCCTCTTCAGAAAACCAACCCTTTGTAATAATGTTTTCCACAATTTTTTCCTTAAATATGTCAAGGGCATATGAAGATCATTACCACATCCCTTTCCTCTTGACTAAATTATACACAAAATATAATCGTGATGCCATTTAGGAAAGCTTCAATGACGCTATTCATTCTTTTCTGTGTTGATCATGTGCCAAAGGATTTCAATAGAATATGCTACAGTGAATTAATAATGAGAAGAGAAAAGTATGTTTCTGATTTTAATCAAGTATCTAATATCGTCTGAAGTGTTATAAAAAAAATAACACAGTTAGAAAATTAAATGGATCATGTGACAGTGGGAAAACATGACACTCAGAAAAGTATTTAAAATATGAGGCTCGTAATATTTGTTTCATATTTTGTGTAACTGTTGGCATTTGGGGCAGAAACATTGATATACTCTGTGAAAAACGTATTTAGAAAGATAAATGTGTGTGTGTTTGTGTGTGTGTGTGTGTGTGTGTGTGTGTGTGTGTGTGTGTGTGTGTGTGTGTGAGCGCGCTAGGTTTGTAGCTAAGAAGCGTAATTTTTTTGCAACCTATTTCACGTTACTTGCGTCGATAATGCATTTAAGAATTCCACCGTTCATTTACCCATACCATAAAAGTCTTACATCTTAGTTTTGCAAACATTTATCATACAAAAAAAAAAAAAAAGGGTTATATTCAGCATGCATGTGTTCCACAAGCTATAGATGAGTGGGAGTGATAGGTTTCTACTAGCGTATGGCGGTATACTCAGCCTGGTAAGTTCCATCTCTCCGAGTAATAAATCACGAGGTTTAAACTCAGCGTTGCAAACTTGTAAAACATTCATCAATTTACAGTGTTTCCTCTACTTACAGTCACGATCAGTTATTTACTCATTGTGACTATTTTCAGATGATATTCTGGGTCTATTTAGTAATTACAAAAATTCTGGTTAAGAGTATTGATTTAATGTACGTGACAGAATGAGAAACGTGGAGTCTTGGGTTATGTCTGTCAGCAAACACACTATTCATTTAATCGTGGTTTTATTTCGGTAGAAACATTAACTGATTGAGAATAAATAGGTGACTCACGCTTATTTTCAAATCTCAAAAGTGATATTTACTTTAAGCCGGTTAGAATAATGTTGCAAATAATTTACAATAAAGTTTTATTAAAGCGGATGTTGTACGGTGTGTAAAATGTTTTCCTTAGGCGTGTCGTCTGACGCAACCGACCCAGAATTTGTGAAAAAAAACTCCCAAAACAAACAACAAAGAAAAAAAAAACGCAGGTGTGTTGGTGAGTCAATAATACACCTTATTGACTTCCTTAACAAAAGCAAAAAAGGAATAATCTTATGAGTACCAAACATTAATGTAGAATTTCAGATCGTAAATACTTTTATTCATTCAAAATATAATTGTCATTGTAAGTAATAATGTTTTCCCACCTCGGAATCAATTTTCTGATTCTTCGTGAGTGAGGTGGAGATGGAGAATCAGGTTCTTAAGAAGAGAAAAAATGTTTGGAGTTCAGTTTCGACATCATCCCTGCTTCTGAATATTTTTCCATAGGTAAAGTGTTCAAGTGCTCTGAATAAGTGAAAATCTGATGGAGTAAGGTCCGGTGAATACAGAGCATGGAGTTAGCCAAATGAATTTATCTTTTCTTGGGTTATGTTGTAGAACGCACTACTTTATACTCGAGGAATAGCTTATGAGGTTCCACTTCCCTTCTCTATACACTTACCCAATATGCTTAAGATGACCTTGCGCAATGGACCAAGGTATATTAAGCCTCCGGGATAAGTCTCCGATACATTAACGCGGATCTTCTTCAGCTGTTGTTTTCACTGCGTCATTACTGAAAATAGTCAGTGTTCCTGATCGATACCCATTCACAAGAGAAATCACTGTTTTTGAGATTTTTTAAAACACCTTTGACATTCCGAACACTCACGTCATCAAGATATACAGTAAATATGTTTTCTCTTGCATGTGCTGTACTGTTGCTCTGACGAAATTAGTAAAGCATGTGATACCGAATATAAAGCTTACATTTTACATATGCGTATATATTCATTTAAAGAATCTAAGATTGAGAATTTTCGAAATATTTTGTAAATTTTCACTGTGCTATAATAGATTGGACTTCGAAGATGCGTGTCAGTTTCTTTTGCTCCGCATGTATGTATGTCACTTTTATTTTTTAATTATTATAAATCTTCCACCGACGAGGTACCCAGTTTCCAAGAAAGATACAAGGCTCCATCTTTGGGCTGTAGTTAACACAGACAAATTCACATTTGGAACTTGAGAAAATTCTTGCATATTTTTACTGCTCCACTGATAGATTGCACTTGTAATGTACGAATCAGCCGGTCGATTTCTCTTTCTGAAAATCCCAGTTTATTCAGATTCTCCTTCAAGCATTTACTAACAAAACCTAGTTCTCCAATTATTATTGGTATGAATATGAATTCATAGCCTGGATATAGAATCTGGAGGTTTCGAAGCAGTTGTCCATAGATATCCTCTTTTCTTTGATTTTCAAAGAGATATATATATCTGCGGGGCAGCTGACCTCTATGATGATTCATACCTTTGCCCCTCTATCCCAAGCAACAATATCCGGCCTGTTATGTTTACATTTGACAGATGTTTTAGTGGGAATATTCCACCAGTGATCCTTGAGTTTGTGTTTATGAATGTATTCCATAACAGAGAGATTGTCTAAGTTTATTTCAGGACAGTCTTTTTTGCAGATGGTATTGTAAATTGTTTTAGCAACAACATCGTGCCTCATGAGGAGGTAATACCGTGATGGCATCTTAGGACAGCTGCTAGTCACATGCGTGATGTCTTCCACAGAAACATGACATAACCTACACTTGCGGTTGCACCATGGGATTGCAAAAGCGTCACTGTCACTCTTGTTCACCAAGTACTTTGTGGCAATCTCCTGTTCCTGGATTGCAAATGCATAGCCTTCAAAGTGTGATGTGATGTAGTGGTCTTGTGTCCAGGAGAGGCTGTGCTTCGTGTCAATTCTACTGCCTTCTTCAAGCTTCCGGGCAACATACTCATGCATAGTCGTTTTCTGTATGCTGAGTACTTGCCCTGAAATAAACTTAGAAAATCCCTCTGTTGTGGAATACATTTATAAATACCAATTCAAGGAATACTGGTGGAATATTCTTATCAAAACTTCTGTCAGATGTGAACATAACAGGCCGGATAATGTTGTTTAGGACAAGGGGCAAAGGTATGTACCATTCACAGAGGTCAGATGCCCTGCAGATATAAATATCTCTTTGAAAATCAAAGAAAAAGAGGATATCTATGGACAACTGCTTCGAAATCTCTAGCTTTTATATCCAGACTATGAAGTATGTATGTATGTCATTGTTCAGTTTTATTTCAAGATTACATGCCAATAGAGAAAGAGCCGATTTCGAACCTAGATCCAAGGCGCCTTCATTGGAATTTCATCATCAACAACAGGGTATGTATGTATGTATTTATGTATGCAGATTTATATGTTTTGCTTTAAATGATAAACTTCTGGAAAGTTTTACAGATTTTTACAGTTCCAGTGATGGATTGACTCTGTAGTCTTCGAATTAACTTTCTCCTTTCTGGATTTGAGAAGCCTAATTTCTCAAGATTGATATTTAGGCAGTGTGTTACATATTCTCCTAGGGCCCTAATAATTATAGGAATAAGGCGGCGAGCTGGCAGAAACGTTAGCACGCCGGGCGAAATGCTTAGCGGTATTTCGTCTGCCGCTACGTTCTGAGTTCAAATACCACCGATGTCGACTTTGCCTTTCATCCTTTCGGGGCCGATTAAATAAGTACCAGTTACGCAGTAGGGTCGATGTAATCGGCTTAATCCTTTTGTCTGTCCTTGTTTGTCCCCTCTGTATGTAGTCCCTTGTGGGTAGTAAAGAAATAAGAAACGTTAGTACGCCTGGCAAAATGCTTAGTTGTATTTCGTCTATCTTTACGTTCTGAGTTCAAATTCCGCCGAGGTCGACTTTGCCTCTCATCCTTTCGGGGTCGGTAAATTAAGTACCACTTGCGTACTGGAGTCGATCTAATCGACTGGCTTCCTCACCCAAAATTTCAGGCCTCGTGCCTAGAGTAGAAAAGAATAATTACAGGTATAATAAACCTGAACTTGTAATATGGATAGAGTAACTGCAGATTTCTCAATAGTTCGGTATAGGTGTTCTCTTTTTCACTGATCTTCAGCTTTATGTTAACATCCGCTGGGCAGCTAAACTGCACACAGTTTCTCTTCTCTATCCCAAATCCTTATATCAAGTCTGTTTTGCTTACATTTTATTGAGGTCGTCACTGGGACATTCCACCAGTATTCTTTTTTATTATGAGTGGCTATGGCTTCTACCATATTGTGGATTCTTATTTCTTTGTCCTCGGGATTATCCTTCCGACGGATTTCCTTATATGTATGTATGTATGTATGTATGTATGTATGTATGTATGTATGTATGTATGTATGTATGTATGTATGTCATTATTCAGTTTTATTTGAAGATTTCTTCTTAATAGAGAAATAACTGATTTCCAACCTTGATCTAAGGCTCCTTCATTGGACTTTCAACATCAACAGGGTATCTTTTGCATGTACGCATGTATATGTGTAGTATTTGGAATTAGTGCATGTGCAGATACGTATGTTTTGTTTTATGTATGTATTCTCATGCATATAGTTGCATGTCGAGACTTGTGCATACAGTCGTCCTCAAAATTATTTATACTCCATTGAAACTAGCATTCTTTTTTAGATTCTTCATTTGTAAGCTATTATGTTGGTACTTACTGTGTATCTTTTGTCTACCTGTTGCTATGCACAAATCCACATATGAGTTAGTTAAACTTCATTTGCATAATAATAGATAAGAACCATAGATTTTTTTTTGCACATGTTCAGAATTATTTATACTCCTGTTTTCACTTCCTGTGAATATGCTAATCTTTGTCCTATAGTTATTTCCGGAAGAGTATAAATAGAGTATAAATAACATATAAATAGAGGAAAAGGGTTCTAGTCATTCTCAGTTTCTGATCATCATGGCCAAGAAGAAGGAGCTCAGTGAGGACCTACGTTAGCGTCTTGTGTGTGCCCACAGTGAAGGAAAAGGTTACAAGGCCATTTCAAAGCAGTATGATGTCCCTGTGGCAACCGTCCAGAGCATAATCGACAAGTACAAGAGATTCAACACTGTTAAAAACTTCAGTGAGCGTGGCAGGAAACCTAAAGTGTCTCCCAAACTTGCCAGAAAAATCTGCCGAGAGGTCAACAACAACCACCGGACCACAACCAGGGCCCTAATTGAAACGCTTGGCGAGGCAGGGACGAAGGTGTTACGGTCCATAGTGGTGGAAACATAACGCTATGGGGATGCTTCTCTTCTAGTGACACAAGGAACCTTGTCAAGGTACACGGAATCATGAGAAAGGAGAATTGCATCAGGATCCTTGATGAAGACGTGAAGGAATCCGCTGAGAAGCTCCAACTCGGCCACAACTGGAAGTACTAGCAGGACAATGATCCGAAACATACCACCAAGGCAGTGAAGAAATAGTTCAAGGAGAAAGATGTCAACGTCCTAGAATGGCCAAGTCAGAGCCCTGTCCTGAATCCGATCGAGAACTTGTGGCGAAACTTGAAGACCAGAGTGATGGCTAGGAAACCAACCAAACTGACCCAGCTCGAGGCTTTTGCCAAGGAAGAGTGGGCCAACATTCCACTAGAGACACGCAGGAAGCTTGTGGACACGTACAAGAATCGTCTAGAAGCATTCATAAAAAAACACAAAGGCTGTGCTATTGACTATTAAAGAAAGATATTGGACTCAGTAAACCTAGAGTATGAAAAATTTTGAATATGGCATTTTTTGAAAATTCATGAATATAATATCCCTGAAATGAAGAATTTCCAAAATCGTGTATTGTTGTTATTCTTTCATTTGTTGGTCACATATAACTCATAAACAAACTTGACAAGATGGATTCATTTCATCACCAAAATAAAAATAAAAAAATCACAAAAATTAACAAAGGTATGAATAATTTTGAGGACGACTGCATATACTTAAATGTATGTATGTATGTCATTATTCAGTTTACTTCAAGATTTCTTGCCAATAGAAAAAGAATCGGTTTCTAACCTAGATCCAAAGCTCCTTCATTGGAATTTCAACATCAACAACAAGGTATTTTTGTATGTATGTATGTATGTATGTATGTGCAGATTTGTATGTTTTATGCATGTATTCTCTTGCATATAGTTGCATATCTAGACATGCTCATATATATTTAAATGATAAACTTCTGGAAAGTTTTACAAATTTTTACTGTTCCAATGATGGATTGGATGTGTAGTCTTCGAATTAGCTTTCTCCTTTCTGCTTTTGACAAGTCTAATTTTTCAAGATTGGTATTTAGGCAGTGTGTTACATATCCCAGGGCCCCAATAATTACTGGTATAAAGCTGAACTTGTAATATGGATAAAGTAACTGTAGATTTGTCAATAGTTCATTATAGGTGTTCTCTTTTTCACTAATTTTCAGCTGTATGTTAACATCTGCTGGGCAGCTAATTTCCACAACTGTGCACAGTTTCTCTTCCCTATCCCAAATCATTATATCAGGTCTGTTGTGCTTACATTTTATTGAGGTCTTCACTGGTACATTCTACCAGTATTCATTTTTATTATGAGTGGCTATGGCTTCTACCATATTGTGGGTTCTTATTTCTTTGTCCTCGGGCTTACTCTTCCGACGGATTTCATTACAGAGTATCCTAGCTACAGCATCATGTCTCATTGGTAGATATCCTTTTAGGTAGAGGCGCCCCGCGTCACTGCTTATGTGGAAATTGTGTGCTTGTTAGTATTTTTCGGGTTTTTGTATGCATGTATGTATGTTTTGACGTATTATGTATGTATGTATGTATGTATGTATGTTTACTTTTATAACAAAAAATTTCTCCAGTATTGAAACAAAAGCTCTTTCATTAGAATTTAGGCAACACCAACTCGGTAGTCATGAATATATGATGACCAACTTAATCATTAAACAACATAGCCAGTGATTAGTGAACGAAGGGAAGTGGGTACCACAGAATTACATTCTAGGACCGGATTTATCATGGTGCAATTGATAAATTGTAACAGTCTTTAAAAAAGGACGAATAAAAGTGTTGAAAATTTACATTTTTCTGTTGCTCTAATTAAAAGTAAATAATTTGCATATAGTGTTTAGTGATATTTTGTGTGAAATAAATAGCATTAAAAAACAGGTTGTATTGTTAGAGCCACAGGTGGATGGAAGGAAACTGAATTTTAAGTGTTTTTCTTCACAATCATTACTTATGTCTAAATGCTTTTCGATGATATAACGGAAGGATGGGGGTGGGTATCTATTGTTAAGCTATGCCTAGCCCTTTAGCATTCAGATTTTTCTGTCACACGTAAAGCTTATTTATTCATATTGTTTTGAATTAATCATGCATTATCTTATAGCCTCATGATTTCGATGATATGATTTATTTTTAGAATGACATTGTAGGGTAGGCGTAACAGGCCAGCTCTTACCATTTTGAACAGGTGGAATATTTGAACAGGGAGAATATTTAGGCCGGATATGCTAAAAGGTTAGAGCATCAAATGAGCTTTATTCGGTCTTTTATGTATGTATGTATGTATGTATGTATGTATGCATGTATGTATGTATGCATGCATGCATGCATGCATGCATATATGTATGTATGTAGGTATGTATGTATGTATGTATGTATGTGTGTCTGTGTTTGCGCATACGAGTGCGCGTGTGCGCGTGCGTGTAAGGACGTATAATCATATAAAGTTCTTCATGGAGTTCAAGCCAGTTGTTGATTAAGTGACAAGACTTTTGTTTAAAACTGTTCTGCAGTTTGTAAATATACGATAGAGTTAGTGTGTGCATATAAGCTGGTGTTCGTAACCGCACTTGTGTTCCGTGTGAACTTATCTCTTTAGTACTTAGATGCAGGTGCCTGTATCTACGTGTGTGTATGCGTGTCATTACTTTTATATCTGTGCGTTTGTAGATGCACACAACCAAGTGCGTGCATATATTTATTTTAAAGGATCTCACATTGAGAGTCTTTGGAATGTTTTACAAATTTTCACTGTCCTGCCGAAGATTGGACTTGGAGTTGGACGTCAGTTTCTTTTGCTCATGCGTGCATGCTCGTACCTACGTAGTACGGTATGTATGTATGTAATAATAAAGAAAATGGAATTCGTGAGATTCTTTATTAATCACTACGATCGTTTCGGCCCATCGTGCATCCGTCCCCTGCGGGTGCACCAAATGATGTATCACGACTATTTGTACAGCGTTTCACCCGTGAGGGACCGATGCACAATGGATCGAAACGATTACAGTGAATAATAAAGGGTCTTGTGAATTCGATTTTTCTCTCTTTGTCTCATATGTATGTATGTATGTATGTATGTATGTATGTATGTATGTATGTATGTATGTATGTATGTATGTATGTTCATTTAATTTTATTAAAAAAAAACTCTGCCTCTAAACATTAGCATCTAGGCAACATCAACTTGGTAATCATGAATATATGACCAGATTAATCATTAAACAAAATAGCCAGTGATTAGCGAACAAAGGAAAGTGGGTACCACAAAATTACATTCTAGAAACAGATTTATCATGGTGCAATTGGTAAATTGTAAGAGTCTTTCAAAAAGTAAATAAAAGTGTTGGAAATTCGTATTTTTTCTGTTGCTCTAATTAAAAGTAAATAATTTGCATATACATGTTTAGTGTTATTTTGTGTGAAATAAATAACATTCAAAACAGGTTATATTGTTAGAGTCACAGGTGGAAGAAAACTGAATTCTAAGTGATTTTCTTCACAATCAGTACTTATGTCTACATGCTTTTCAATAATATAACGGAAGGATGGAGGGGTGTCTATTGTTAGGCTAAGTTTAGAGCATCAAATGACCTTCATCCGGTCTTTTATGTATGTATGTATGTATGTATGTATGTATGTATGTATGTATGCATGTATGTATGTATGCATGTATGTATGTATGTATGTATGTATGTATGTATGTATGCATGTCATTATTCAGTTTTCTTTCAAGATTTCTTGCCAATAGAGAAAGAGCCGGTTTCTAACCTAGATCCAAGGCTCCTTCATTGGAATGTCAACATCAACAACTGGGTAATTTTTGTGTGTATGTATGTATGTATGTATGTTTGTATATTTGCATGTATGTATGTATGTATGTATGTATGTATGTATGTACGCATGTATGTATACGTACAAATGTGTATGTTTTTTTTATGTATGTATTCTCATACATATACTTACATATCTAGACATGCTCATATATACTTAAATGATAAACTTTTAGAAAGTCTTACAAATTTTTACAGTACTAGCTTTCTCCTTTCTGGTTTTGAGAAGCCTAATTTCTCAAAATTGGTATTTAGGCAGTGTATTACATATCTTAGGGCCCCAATAATTACAGGTATAATAAACCTGAACTTGTAATCTGGATAGAGTAACTGCATATTTCTCAATAGTTCAGCACAGGTGTTCTCTTTTTCACTGTTCTTCAGCTTTGTGTTAACATCTGTTGGGCAGCTAATTTCCACAACTACGCTCATTTTCTCTTCTCTATCCCAAATCATTATATCAGGTCTGTTGTGCTTATATTCCACCAGCATTCCCTTTTATTATGAGTGGCTTTGGCTTCTACCATATTGTGGGTTCTAATTTCTTTGTCCTCGGAGTTATCCTTCCGATGGATATCATTATAGAGTGTCCTAGCTACAACCTCACGTCTCATTGGTAGATAACACCGTGATGGTATTTTCGGACAACTGCTTATGATGTGGCAGACATCTTCGGTGTTGACTCCACATAGTCTGCATAGTTTGTCACATTTCACTGCTTTTCCTGTATTTCTATCCCCTTTGTGCCTCAGGTATTTGGTTGATATTTCCTGTTCCTGGATTGCAAACGCATACCCTTCAAAGTTGTAGGTAGTAATCCGGATATTGGTCCATGATAGACTGCTTTGATGATCAATATTACTATCAACTCAGAGATTTTTACTAATATATCCCTGCGTAATATAGGCTCATCCTTTCATCTGATGACACATTGTGGTAGAGTCGTGCGACGTTTTGAGCATGTATTTTAGGTTATCAGACAAAGAATGTTGCTCAAGGAGCTGCCTTCCAAGTCTCATGATATTACCAGTCCCGTGTATGTAAACTTGGTGAAGGGATGCACTTCATGAGTTGGTAGTTAAAAGATGTTGCATTCATCCACCCCTAGATACCTGTAATATTCCTTGTCAGATATAGGGGAAACAGTCAAATCATTGATGGAGATGTTATTAGTCTGGTTTAGAGGTTTCCCCCTTATCACAATCATATAACAACATTTATCCTGACCAAATTCCAACCCTACATCCTTTGAAAATGTAACTAGACTAAAGCTCTTTTTTTTCATCTTGTGCATATTCTTTGCATAAAGTTTCAAGTCATCCACAAAGAAACAGTGTGTAATTTTGTTATTTTTGTTTCCTTGTGAACCAGTGAGATATCCTTCAGACTTCCTTAACATGAATGACAAGGAGTTTACAGAAAGTATAAACAACATCACAGAGAAGCTGTCCCCTTGTAATATGCCTTTGCGATACTGTATTGTATCAGTGATAATACAGTCACTCTTTATGTTTAATTTCAAGATGGTGTCCCAAGTTGAAGTCAGATCAGCTATGACTTTGACTATGCTCACTGGAACTTTAGCAAGTTGATGGGCTTCTAGCATCCATAAGTGGGGAACAGAGTCAAAGGCTTTCTTGTAGACTAGCCACATTGAAACTAGGTTCCTCCTATGCTCTCGAACCTCTGACATCACAGTTTTGTGGATTAACAATTGCTCAGCACATCTCCAGACTCCCTTCATTCCAGCTGCTTGTTCTGCTGTGATGATGTTATTGGTTTCACAATGGTCCTGGAGGAAGAGGTTTAAACATACTGTATATATCTTATACATTAAGCTCTGGCATGGAATTGGCCGGTAGTTTTTTTGCCATGTATGTGGTTCTGCACTTGGGGATCAATTTTGTCTCTGCCAGAGCTAACCAGTGTGGTTCCCATTGAGAGATTGCTGATACAGATTGATAAAATATGGCCAGTAGAAGGTTAGCTTTTTGTACCAATATCCAACGATCAAGTCTCTTCCAGGCGCTTTTGCGTCCTGGAGTTTCTGGATCACAGTTGCAAGAGTTTCACCATCAATGTTGTATGTTTTGGGTGTATCACAGGAGCAATAACTTCTTCGGATTTTTTCCAGCCACAGAACAGAGTCTATGTCTTCTCGTGAAGGAGTTCCTGCGATGTTCACTGCTCCTCCTCTCATGTCTCTGCCTGGTTCCGGTCAAATATTTGTTTATTGTTCTCTCGGTTATTCTCTTCTGATGTCGGAGTTTCACTGACAGCTTTTAACTCCCGCTTGAGGGGAATCAGTTTGCAAGTGAGTGTCCTCTTTTTGCTGTCTCTAAACATCATTTCTATCTCCTTTATTTTCTGTTGATGGGACGTACAGTGATTTGCTTGTTTGCACGCAATAAGCATCGTTACATGACTGATGGTCTTCCGTAAACCAGTTTTTTTCTCTGTTTTCAAAACCTATGATAGTACTTTCTTTGTTGTTTCGGTTTTGTTTACTTTTTGAATGTCATTCATGTATTGCATTACAGTAGTAGCCAGAGCATATAGACAGGCGTTAATTTGCCAGAAAATGGGTTCGTCACACTACTGTAAATACTCATCACCAATTTCGTTAACAGCTTTTATTACCGTATCTGATGTTTTTTTTTCTTACTTTGGTAGAGAATACTTTCTCCTTGAGAGAGTACTTCAAAGACAAAGTTATTTTTTCTCGGAAAATTTCAGCAAGGGCACATTTCACCGGTATATAACCCTGACTACCATTACTACTACAATAATCGTTGCAGTTCTGCCTGATATTAACCATAGCCATAGTAGGGAAACAGTGGTCAGTTACTGTACCAGTAATGTAGCTTGGCTGGCAGGCACTATAGAATCTGTTGGAATGTGGCAAGCAACCACCTGGTGGTCTTGCATCATTCACGCTTTCGATTTTGTTTATATAGTTGGGAAAAAGGTGAATTTTCGATTTTTTAATAAAGTTACAGTTACTAACCCTCTTTCTATGTTCTACAAATTTTGCTTGTCGACATAGTTGCTTCGCAGTAAAATGATTTAATTCTGGACGCAGATCGTCCCAGTATGATTTCAATCGATCATATAATCAACAGCGGGGTTTTGTTTCGTTTTCTTGTAGCAGTTAAATAAATCAGTATTCAATTCATAAGAGAAATAAGTTTTGTAATTATGGTTTCTTCTGTAGGAGCTACAAAGAATTTGCTTACCTACTGAGCAGTTGTTTTCGTTCTATTCCTCGGTTGTGTCGTTGTTATTGTGTCCAGCCATGTTGTTTATAGTAACTCTCTGCATGCTAAATTCAAGTTTCAGTCGAAAATCACTACGAGCGTGAATAAAAGGCTCCCTCTGTTAATTCATCTGAAGATTAACCAGTTATTTAACAAGGCTCCAAAGTTGCGGCTCCAAAGTTGGAGATAGTATTTATTGTATTTTCGATAAATTGACTCCCACGCCAAATACGCGACTTGTCACTTCGAGTTCTCTGTAATACGTATGTCATTGTTCAGTTTTATTTCAAGATTTCTTGCCAATAGAGAAAGAGTCAGTTTCTAACAGAGATTCAAGGCTTCTTCATTGGAATTTCAATATCAACAACGTGGTATTTTCGTTTGTATGTATGTATCGGTGCCGATTTGTATGTTTTATTTTAAGTATTTATTCTCATACATATAGTTGCATATCTAGACATGCTCATATATATCCAAATGATAAACTTCTGGAAAGTTTTACAGATTTTTACAGTTCCAGTGATGGATTGGGTCAGTAGTCTTCGAATTAGCTTTCTCCTTTCTGGTTTTGAGAAGCCTAATTTTTCAAGATTGGTATTTAGGCAGTGTGTTACATATCCCAGGGCCCCAATAATTACTGGTATAAACCTGAACTTGTAATATGGATAGAGTAGCTGCAGATTTCTCAATAACTCAGTATAGGTGTTCTCTTTTTCACTAATTTTCAGCTTATTGTTAACACCTGCCGGGCAGCTAATTTCCACAACTGTGCACAGTTTCTCTTCCCTATCCCAAACCATTATATCAGGTCTGTTGTGCTTACATTTTATGGAGGTCTTCACTTGGATATTCCATCAGTACTCCTTTTTATTATGATTGGCTATGGCTTCTGCCATATTGTGGGTTCTTATTTCTTTGTCTCCAGGGTTATCCTTCCGACGGATTTCATTATAGGGTCCTAACTACATCACGTCTCATAGGTAGATAATACCGTGATGACATTTTCGGACAACTGCTTATGATGTGGGTGATATCTTCGGTGTTGACTCCACAAAGCCTGCATCGTTTATTACATTTCACTGCCTTTCCTGCATTTCTATCCCTTTTGTGCCTCAGGTATTTGGTTGATATTACTTGTTCCTGGATTACAAACGCATACCCTTCAAAGTTGTAGGTAGTAATCCGGCTATTGGTCCATGATCAACTGCTTTGATGATCGATGTTACTATCATCTCGGAGCTTTCTACTAACATATCCATGCATAGAATTCTGCTCATATAGTCTCATCCTTTCATCTGATGATACGTTGTGGTAGAGTCGTGTGACTTCTTTGGGCATGTATTCTAAGTTATCAGACAAGGAATTTTGCTCAAGGAGCTGCCTTCCAAATCTTATGATGTTAACAACCTCATGTATGCAAACTTGGTCAAGGGATGCACTTCAAGACTTGGTAGTTAAAAGATGTTGTCGAAGGGATATAATACGACATTCAAAGGCATTTTGGATCGATATTAAGCCACTGCCGCCTCGTTTACGTTTTAGGTAGAGGCGGTCTACGTGACTGTTTATGCGGAAAGTATTTTTCGGGTTTTCACATCAATGGCTCAGATCTCATCAAGCGTCCAATCAAGTAGTCCAAATGTTGGTATGAGTGCTGGTACTGCAAACACACTGTGGGCCATTGTTTTATTGAACGTATGTATGTATGTATATATGTATGTATGTATGTATGTATGTATGTATGTATATCTATATCAGGTCACTTATGAGGCTCTCACAAGTGCTACTGGTAATATGGAATCCAGCACAACCTGTTGCATGGTCGGATTGTCAACACTAAACCGGCATCCCCACCAGGCTATCTTGGTGAGGAGGGTTGCTAGAAACCCAGCAGGATTAAAAACAAGACCTGTTGAAAGGTCAGACGAACCTAGTGCTAGCTTAATGGCTATGTAGCAATCGCACGCAGAAATTCCCGGATGGTATCCGGCGTGCTAGAAGACCACTGGGTGTGAGGTACACCTTAGCTTCTGTTAAAGTATGTCTCTAGGCGAAGGTCACTCTGATATAAAACCAGATATGCAGGGAATGGCACTGGACATTTTAGGGATCTTTGGTTTGTGCTAGAGATCATGGTGCTCCCACACCCCTGAGCCTGCGACTCATATTGGCGCCAGACATCTCGCTCTGGCTTGTCTCTGGATAATATCAATAACGTGGAGAGGGCCTATGAGGTGTCGTGCAAGCCTTATTGAACCTAAAACTCTGCCATTGCTGACCTCTGCTCGGTTTGTGCCGCTATTTCCCCTATATATATTTATGTTATTTTCAGTATATATGTGTCTTTATTTTTAGTATATATTTATTTTATTTTTATCCAGAAGTCCTGCGGCGATGGGAAGGTGGCGAAGCATGCAGATCTGACAGGTTGGAAGCATGTTGTCAGCGACCTGCACGTAGGTGGCCCATGCTAGATATAAAGTCGTCTCCTTGTCGCCCAAGTCAGCGATAGGATTCGGTTGCTGCATGGGTGTCTGAGCAGCTCCATTTGGAGAGGGCACTGTTCATCCGGAGGCCGGGGATGTTCTAGAAAAGATGAACCAAAAATTGCCTGTCTTTCTGTATCTGGTCAGTTTAGCGCGACTGACGGATGTCCACCCTGTGCTCGAAATACAAAGAGACTTTTTTTTTTTACAAAATCTGGATGGAACTTGAACGTTTCATGTTGGAATGTGCGCACTCAGTTGGATAACAAGACTGACTGTAGGCCTGAAAGACGCACTGCACTTGTTGCGCGCGAGCTGAACCGTTATAACATTGATATAACTGCCCTTTCAGAGACTTGTATAGAAAGTAATGGTCAGTTTGAGGAAGTAGGAGGTGGATACATCTTTTTTTGGAAGGAGAAACAGAAGGAGGAGAGCAGAGATGCTGGTGTTGGCTTTGCAGTTCGATCTGATATCGTTAAGAAGTTGGTGTAGGGAAAATGAATAGCAATGGTCTCATACTGCTAGAGCTTTGCGATGGACATTGACTTTATATCGCAAGCACTCATTTTATGCACAAAGGTGATCACACAACAACGTGGATGCATCCAAAGTCTAAAGTTTGGCACTTGCTGGTCAACATCTGCATGCGTGACATCTATAACATTTGTAATATCAAGTCCTTTCATGGATCGGAATGCTAGACAGACCACAGTCTGGTACGAGCAAAGTTCCGGATGATGATAAGAGTGAAAGAGAGAAGAGTGCCAGTTGACATTCCTCGGCGTCTGAATGTCCACAAGATATATGATGCTGTGTTGAGGAAAGAGCTTCAGACTCGCTTCTCCAGCATTGAAAATACTACAGTATGGGAAGATTTTCGAGACCAAGTTCTTCAATGTGCTGCTGAAACACTGGGATATACGACTATTGGTTGTAAAACGCCATGCCCACAATGTATTGCTGCACAGAGGATTTTCAGCTGTGCAGCGAAATCTAGCACTTTCACACTATAGCAGTGTTAAATCACTACTGCAGCGATCTCTCAGGAAGATGCAGAACACTAGGTGAGATGATCTTGTTTGTGATGTTCAGGCTGCTGCTGATGCGAGTGACAGCAAGATGCTTTACCATCTTATGAAGCAAGTTTATGGGCATAAGAACTCTGCATCACCTCCTTTGCTTTCCAAGGAGTCTTCTACTCTGTTTACTAAATCAACAGAAGTCACAGGTCACTGGACTGAACACTTCTCTGAACTCCTAAAACATGAGTCAGTTGTGGATGAAACAGTGATTGATACTATGCCCCAAAAACCTATCATTGGCTCCTTAAATTCTACGCCCTTAATAGATGAGCTAATGACATCAATAAATAAATTGAATCTTAGTAGGGCACCTAGAAGGAATGGAATTTGTGCTGAGGTCTTGCAATTTGGTGGTGATTATATCACACTGTCCCTTCATGATCTTATTGGTGTAGTCTGGAGGGATGGTGCAATGCCTAAGGACTGGAACGATGCAATTATTCTTCCTCTCTTTCAAGGAAAAGGAGTCAGAACAATGTGTGGTAACTACGGAGGTATTGCTTTATCAGCTACTGGTAAGGTTCTGGCAAATATTCTTCTTAGCCGCCTGAATGCGTATCTCGTAAATGACGTCTGGCCGCCTCCTAAATCTGCGCCGATTTGCTGCCAGATCAAAAGTTTTCCGTTCTCTTATTCGTGACCTTCTTTATGCAGATGACTGTGACTTAGTCACTCATACAGTGGATGACATGCAAATACTTAAGAATCGTATTTCTGCTTCTTGCAAGACATTTGGATTCAGTATTAGCCTGGATAAGACTGTTGTAATGTTCCAGCCTGCACCAGGAAATCCACATGTGGAACCAGCTGTCTCGGTTGAAAGAACAATTCTGAAAGTGGTAGAAAAGTTTGTCTACCTGGGCAGCACACCCAGCCGTTCTTGCTCCCTGGATAATGAAATATCTTTCAGGTTGGAGAGAGCAACTGATTCCTTCTGGTTTCTTCAGTCTCGTGTCTGGTCTCAGCATGTCATCGCAAAGCAAAGATTGATGTGTACTGTGTATGTGTACTGACATCGCTCCTTTACTCATGTGAGATATGGACCCTTTACAAACGTCATGTAAGGGTCCTTGAACGCTTTCATCAGAGATGTCTGAGACACATCCTGAATGTTGGCTGGACCTTAAAAACTCCAAACACACAAGTCCTGAAGACAGCTGATATCTTGAGTATTGAGGTGATGGTGCACAAGCACGGTTACGTTGGACAGATGCTCTATGGGGAACTTGTTAGTGGAAAGAGACCCCGGTAGAAACCAAGGCTACGATTTAAGGACTGTGTCAAGTCCTCATTAAAAGCCTGTGATATGCAGGAGACTGACTGGGAGAGCAATGCCTGTCATCGCTACAGATGGAGGAAGCAGGTTAAGGAGGGGGTCAATACCTTTGAGAGCGCACATATTCTGCATGAAGAATTTAAGCGTGCTGCTCGAAAGCGCACCGCTAGTTTAGTGAATGGGGAAAGCTTGGTTTGCAATGTTTGTAGTCGTGTATGCTTGTCAAGAGCAGGGCTCATTAGCCATCACCGGAGCCGCAAATGCAAAATATAAGTTAGTCATAGAGCGCACAATGTTCCTAAAGATCAGGAATGGTCTTCCTCGGTCACGAGTGGACGGCCATTATATTTATGTATGTGCGTACGGATGTTTGTGTGTATGTATGCATACATGTATCCCTTCATCCATCCATGTATTTATCCATCTATCTATCTATCTATCTATCTATCTATCTATCTATCTATCTATCTATCTATCTATCTATCTATCTATCTATCTATCTATCAGTCTGTCTGTATGTCTATCTGTTTATCTAGCTATCTCTCTGTGCACGTATCTATGAGTTTGCATGACAGCGTGTGTATGCATGTATGGATGCGTATGTTTGACCTATTCATGTGTACGTAGACATATGTTTGTACGTCTACACGTGTGTTTATTGTGCATATATAATGCTCAACTTCTGCTATGCTTTATATATTTCCACCGTTCAATTAATGATTTGTAATTGTGATTTCCTAGTCAACTGGATCCTTTCTGGCTTTGTGAAGCTCACTTTCTAAAGGCTGGTACTCAAATAGTTAGTTGTATATAACTAAGGGCTCCAATAATGTGTATATATGTACGCATGATCGCAGGTGTATGAATGTATTTATGTCTGTCTGAATTTGTGCTTGTATGTCGCACGTATACTACAATTGTATGTAAATACTTTTGTAAGTAATGCTTGGATGGATGGATGTAAGTACTCATGTATGTGTGTGTTTATACAAATGGACACACACACACACAAACCTGTGTATCTGTCTGTCCCACTGGTGAGTGGACAAACGAAAGAAACACGCACTCAACACATTTAGTAGAAGTTATATTGAGTATATAAACAGATCGGCTGCTTGCTTTTGAGGGATTGGCCAAATTGATGTAGACGCCTCTGATGAAAATCCAATAAAGTTCGAAAATGGATTAAGGTTGCTCATTATTTTTTTTCAATCTTCCAGGGAAACAGCTCAATTAGCCCTATTTATATAGGTACTATATAGGTTATATAAAGATAAATTGAGACAATTTTACGATGCATAAAACCGGTTATAAATATCAAAATAATGGTAGCAGATAAATTTTAATGTAACATTTATTACAACAAAAATATTTATCACTCAATATGACCACCCTTTTAGGAAATTACTGCCTCCACAATGAAATTTTTTGCAGCTGTCACAACCTCCGTCTTTTTGATTTTGCTCATCAGGCTCAGGTAGCCTGAGATCAATAAGCTAGGATTCTGTAAGAAACTTTCGAAACGTTAAGTTGCACGCGGCTGAATCAGACTGTTTTAAATATTATATATATATATATATATATATATATATATATTCTTTACTTGTTTCAATCATTTGACTGCAGCCATGATGGAGCACCGCCTTTAGACTAGCAAATCGACCCCAGGACTTATTCTTTGTAAGAATAGTACTTATCCTATCGGTGTTTTTTACAGAACCGCTAAGTTACGGGGACGTAGACATACCAACATTTATTGTCAAGCGATGTTGGGACACACACACACACACACACATATACGACGGGCTTCTGTTAGTTTCCGTCTACCAAATCCGCTCACGAGGCTTTGGTCGGCCCGAAGCTATAGTAGAAGACACTTGCCCAAGGTGCCACGCAGTGGGTCTGAATTCGGAACCATGTGGTTGGTAAGTAAGCTATTTACCAACCAGCCACATCGATCAAATGATTCAAACTTAGACTCCTATGTCTTTGCAGGGGATCAATTCATCGGGGGTAAAGAATGGCTATAAGAAGGATGAAGTTGAGCAGATTAACTTGATTCCTCTTATACCCATTCTTGACCCCGCGTATTTGATCCTCCGTACAGACAGCGGATTCCAAGTTTGAATAATTTGAGTGCTACCAAGTGTCTTCTATACTCTGAATCTCATCTGTGGCCTATATATATATATATATATATATATATATATATACCCCTCTGTATATATATATGTATATATATATATATATATATATATATATATATATATATATATATATATATATATATATATATATATATATATATATATATATGCACCTCTGTCCGGCATTCGCCAGGATATATCGCTAACCACTAAACCTTTTTCAATTTTCTCTCCCTGTTTATTTCTGTGTTCCTCTCCTATCAAGGTATAGGAAGTTTATCCAGGATTTCTTGAAGGAATTTGTCCAAAGATTTCTTGAACTTTATGGGGGCTGTCTCTGCTTTAATGTGTTTTGATGTAATATCAAACAGAGCGGGGCCAACTGAGGAGAAATAACTGTGCCGTATTGTTATGAGATGCGAGTGCAATTTATGTTGTGAGCGAATAGCACGGAGCCCAAGCCTTGAGTGTATCGTAAAGGTGATGCCAACATCATTTGGGCGATGCTGATGGAATATTTTCCTCATCATGCAGATGATGTAGCGCTCACAGCAACGTTGGAGAGAATAAAGCTTGAACTTTTCTAGTCGACTCCAATTGTCAAGGCCTGTCACGCCACCTATCGGTTTTGTGATTAACCTTTGAGGTGCTTCAACTTTCATGATACTTTGTTTCGTATGGGGAGACAACAGCATTCAAGGTGGGGTCGGGCAAAAGTGGAGAAGAGAAGGATAATGGTGTGGATACCTCTCGACTGGAAGGTTCTGAGAATCCAGGAACGCATTCTGCAGGCCATGTCAACTTTGCTGCTTATATGAGCGGCCCGGCTTATGCTGTTGTCCACAATTACTCCCAAGTGGGAGTTTTAGGGTATCCTCTTTTCCGAATTGGATTAACTAAAACTTGTCCTCGTTCAGCAGCATATTGTTCTTTTCCGTCCATTTGACGACTGCCAGTAGGTCTGACTGAAGGCATGTCCGGTTACCCACTTCATTGATGACCTTCTGGAGCTTGGAATCGTCTGCAAAGATTCTATTGTTGCTATGCTTGATGATGTCAGTAATATAATTAATGTAGATGATGAAAAGAAGTGGGCCAACACAGTGCTTTGTAGAACACCACTACTGATTTTGGCTGGACTTGATTTTACTCCTTCGACTACAACGTGTTGGGTTCTGACTGTCAGGAAACACTTGATCCATTGTAGTAACTTTCCAGAGACACCAATGCTGGATAGTTTTTTCAAGAGAATCTTATGATCAACCCTGCCAAAGACCTTGCTGAAACCAAGGTAGATGACATTGGTATTGGAGCTCTCTCCCAAAGCTTTCAAAATGTCATCAAAATGTCATCAAAATGATACATGAGCTGCGTTAGGCAGTTCCTTCTATTACGAAACCTATGTTTGTTGGGGGTTCAGCAGTCTGTTACTTTCAAGAAAGAGGGTTATTCGTGATTTCACCACCCTGTCAAATACCTTGATGATATGAGAAGTGAGTGAGATCGATTGGTAGTTCACTACAAAGGACTTGTTTCTCTTTTTGAAAACTGGTACAACAGACTGAGACAGAAGTTTTCAGGAGTATAGCCAGCATCCAGTGAGTTCCTTCACAGATTAGCAACAGGAAATGCAAGTTGGTGTTGACACACCTTCAGGACACAAGCAGGGAACCTATCAGGGCCTATTGCTGAATTGTGTTTAATTTCGTTTATTGCCGCTAAGACATTAGAGGTTCCAAACGTTATGTCCGGTATAATGTGTTGGGGATTAACATCACTGATACAGCCCAGATCGGCCATATCAGGATTGCTGAAAACAGAGCAGTATTGTTTCAGCAGTATCTCACTCACGGTTTGGGGATTATCTTGGAGAGTGCCGTTTTCATCAATTAGAGGGCCAACAGTAGAGACAGTGACCTTGTGTTTTATCGCAAAAGGTAAGAACATTTTGGGGTTGAGTTTGATTTTCTCAATGGTCCAGTTCTCCTCAGCTGTTCTTTGGTTATTGATGACAGTCTTCATATATTATTGGAGGTTATTTATTTTTGGTTCGAGCAGGGCGATAGCCGTCGAATATATGCGTGGATGTTAGCAGTATTTTAGTTTGTTAATTTTTTTGTTTGTTCTTTTTATTTTTCTGATAATAGTTTTTCTGTTTTGGGAAATTCTGCACTTAGTTTTGTTCACAGATCTTGGTGGGATGTATTTTGCACATATGTTTCTGCCAGTGTCTACAAAGATCTGCCAAGATGTTTTGATGCTGGAGGAGGTGTATGCATGTGTGGAAGACCGGTCAACATATGATAGCTCGTTCATGGTTGCATCCCAGTTAGCATTATAGAGATCCATGTTATCAATTGGGTGGGCTGGAGACAGGTCACTAGGATTAGCTTTCGGCTGGTGGAATCTCAGGTTACAGAGAACCATGTCATGGTCTGAAAGAAGGATTTAAAATGTTCTGATATCTTGTTGGTGCAAGGACAAGTTGGGACAAGAAAAAACTCATTCATAAAGTCGAGAGGTGGGAGTGCCTGGTTTTATACTATTTGTAGACCAATCAACACAGGGTAGATTAAAATCTCCAAATCATATGTACGTTACTAGAATGACACTGTTGAACAAAGCACTTAATGCTGTTGAGGCATGGTTGTGAAATTCCTCACTTTCACTTCGGCTCCCAAGAGGGAGTTGTCAAGGTGGATCTCAGTAAGAATAAAGAAAGGGATGTGGTGTGGATGGTTACCAACCCAATCCTCAATGAATTGGATCTTCCAATGTGCATTGATGAAAGGGCTGACTCCTTGTAGGTAAGAAACCTACCTTTTGTCAGTTTAATACAACTTAACATGATCCGTTCAGATATGCCACTTGGAAGCTCTGCAATGGAGGATACTAATGAATTCTTGAGAGCAAACCCAACATCAGATTCTCTACGCTGACCCTTAGGTAGGCCTCTCCAAAAGATAGTATATCCATAAGTATTTACTTGACCATCACCAGAGAGACAAGTTTCAGAGAGCGCAACTATATCAAGGGAATATTTCTTGAGCTCGCATGCAATAAGTGCAGTATGCCTTTCTGGCCTCTTGTTGAAATTATCATCAAGAAGTGTGCACACGTTCCAGCAACCAAAATTCAAAGGATGTTTATCTTTACTTTTTCTTGGAGATTATTTGACCACAGTGGCAGGATGACGACCGGATCCAGCCTGTGATACACTGGGACACCTGTCAAGTCAGACCTGTTCCCTTGACATTCTCAAGCCTTTTCTGCCATTTACTGATTCTGTTTGAGACATTTTAGAGTAAGTTACAAGTGCATTTTTAGGTTTCTGCCAACCAACCAGTTGAATGATTTTACTAAGATTTGGAGTACAGGAAGTACCTGTGCAGATGAATAATTTTCAGTGGGTGTAGCTTGCACTGCACTACCCCCATCTATTGGCCCAAGAAGACTTTCGCCGGTGTGACATGAAAATTGACAAAACCAGGAACTTCCAAGGCCCCAGGTTTTATTTCGGAGATTTCCTTCTCCTAGATAGATTACCAACCAAGGTTAAAGAGCTTCTACCTGCCCATGAGGTAAGCTATCCCATTCCAGACACCAAACCGACACTCAGACTCTCTATAAAGTGATCAAATGTCACTCCGGTGACCGACGCGGAGTAGCTCATTCATAAAAGAATGAAAAAAAGTACGATATGTAATTTGCAAATGTAAATAAGAATTATATATAAATATAAAAAAAGTAAAATATATGCAATAAATATAAGTATATATATATAAAAG
>NC_142928.1:132198277-132235777 GCF_046866305.1 Octopus bimaculoides
CCAACCACATGACTGCGGGTTCAGTCCCTTGGGCAAGTATCTTCCACTATAGCTTCGGGCCGACCAAAGTCTTGTAAGTTGATTTGGCGTCAGTGTTTCACCCCCACTACTGCTTGACAACCAGTTCATATATTCATATATATATATATATGCATGTATGTATATATGTATATATATATATATATATATATATATATATATATATATATATATATATATGTATATATGTATGTATGTATATACATATATGCATATATATATATATGCATATATATGCATATATGCATATATGCATATATATATATATATATATATATATATATATATATATATATATATATATACATACATACATATATATATTATGTATATATATAATATATATAGATATATATGCATGCATACACATATATATATGTACATACATATATTTGTATACACATGCATATATTGGCACAAGGTACCACGGAATATAAACAACATAAAATGAACATAAAATACGAAAACATGGAATACAAACTTTTTTTGCGAACGAAAGGAACAAACGGAAAACAAGACGAGCAACACGAAAAAAACGACCCTTCATCAGTTGTTGGCTGTTTTTCTGCTTCGTATTTCGAGCTTCACAACAAGATACGTTTTCGACATAACAGTTGCTCCCGCAACAAAATCAAGTTAGTGAAAACAGATAGGAAGTGTTGCTAAGCTTAGACGAGTTGAGTTGGTGAACGCGGAGAAACAAGCTCTGACAGGAGACAGACAAGAATGCGTCTAATCCCCGTGATATATATATGTGTGTGTGTGCGTGTATATATATATATATATATATATATATATATATATATATATATATATATATATATATATATGTGGATAGATAGATAGGAAGATGAACACACACACACACACACACATATATACATTCATTTTATAGACATATCTCTCCCCCTGTGTGTATATATATATATATATATATATATATATATATATATATATATATATATATATATATATATATATATATATATATATATATATGCATACATATACATACATTTGTTTTATAGACATATCTCTCACCAGTTCTCTCTATATGTATATACACATACATATTTATATACACCTATGCATGTGCACACGTGCATATGTATGTGTGTGTGTTAGTGTATGAATGTATGTGCGCGCGCATGCTTGTTTACAGTTTCTAGATCGATGAAATCAGGAAAATATCTTATCGTTTTCTTGGAAAAGGAAATAAAGGTGTGTAATAGAAAAGGCAAGCAAGGGAAAAAAGACTACAACGAAAGGAAAAACTGAAAGTATACACACACAAATACACAAATATATATACATGCGTGCACGTATGTGTGTGTGTGTGTGTGTGTGTGTGTGAGAGAGAGAGAGTGAGAGAGAGAGAGAGAGAGAGAGAGAGAGAGAGAGAGAAAGAGAGAGAGAGAGAGAGAGACCAATAAAATAAATGCAATTTACAATAAAAATTTGCAGATTTATTTTGATTAGAATATCAGCATCTTCGGAGCAAAGCCTTTAAATGCTGTCGTCTGCCTTTCAGCATCTGTAAGTGTCATTCACTCGCATTCCGTCTGTTGTTTTACTCTCCTCTCTCTCTAGCGTGACTGACAGGTTATACTGCGCTTCAATATATATAAGATTAAAATTGGATTGATTGAATGTGCAACCTACATATAAAATTATGTTTATATCCTTATGTATGACACATGTATTTATTTATATATACATACACACACACACACGCGCGCGCACACACATGCACATACACACGCACACATACATACACACGCACATACTTCTTACATATATTCTTGCTATTATAGAGCCAGGAAAAAGTATAATAAAATATGATGAAATATTTCATTTGCCGAAAGTCTAGATATTTGATTGGATATATTGTTTATAATTCCTGTTATGATAGAGTGTGGATAATTGGATTTTTATTAACGTACCTTAAATTTTTGTTCGGTTTCTGGTATAGTTAAAATAATCCGATATTCATACAAGGCATTACGTCAAGAAAGTTTCTCACCATTTCTACTACAACAATCTAATATGAAGAGAGTAGCATTCTAATATAAACCACATCTGTCCAGTTAAGGAAACCAGAACTTCATTTGGAATAGGATGTACGTTCCAAGAAGATCAGTGACTTGCGCTGAGTTGCTTGATCCCATTGCTATGTCGAAACATTCATCTCTATTAGATCTCGTCCACAGTTCATTATCGAGATCGTTATTTAAAATACCGATCATATCAAGTGGCTAGCATGGGAATAAAAACCACCTAATAGATAATAATAATTATTAAAATTATAATTAAGTGTATCTAAGATACCACCATGCTAGATATAGCAGCCAAAACTTGACTCTAAAACCACATTAAATGTTCATACAGCACCAGGAGAGAAGACAAAGAGACAAAATAAACTAGCAAAAAATTATTGGAGAATTCCAGAACCCGGATTTCTGGCTTTGCATAAGAAACGCTTTGTCTCATCAGTAGAATACACACAAAATAGTATATAAATACAAATATATTGATATATATATATATATATATATATATATATATATATATATATATATATATATATATATATATATATATATATTATATATATATACAACATACGAATACTTACAGATGCGCACGTATACACACATATATATGCACGTATGCACACGACCAGTTTAAATTGCCTGCCTAAACTCCTTGTGCGATATGGTCAAAATACCACCGCAGTGAATAGAGTCAAGTTTTGGTTGCTATATCTAGCATGGTGGTATCTTAATTATAATTTGTATATATATATATATATATATATATATATATATGTGTGCATATGTATATATATATATATATATATATGTATATATCATAGCACTCCTTCTTCGAACCCACAACAGTTAACAAGTGAAACAGAGACAGGCAGAAACAAGAAAAATGCCCGTTATTTGAATATTATACAAATATGTCTTTAAAAAGACCTTTCTTTTAAATTTACCAAAATTTAATTTTTCAATAATTTTTCAAAAATTTATTATTCATATTTACTGTTGAAAAGATCTCAAGGATCGAAACCGGTACTGTAATGTTCTTTATAAAAGTAGTTTAGCATTTTCTACTTTGTCTTTTTTCCATATATATATATATATACACACATATACATATACTTACATACATATACATGATAAATATATATGCATACACACTCATATGTATGTATGATTCATGTGTAAGAGAAATCCTCGTGTACAAACATTCAGGAACAGTAACTTCAAAATGAAACATGTTGTGAGAAGTTTGAGTGAAAAATTAACAACTATGCTTCAAGTTGGCAAGTGTTTGAACAAAGAAACGAATTGTTAGCACCTTGAATGCTGGAGGCTAAATATTTCTTGAGTAAATAACTGTCTTCTCGAATTCCGTCCTCGTTTGGGGAGAAAAGACATTGATTTCGAAATGTTTCATTTAATTAATATACTTATACGTATATCTGTATATCTGTATGTGTATATGTGTCTAAGTACATATATGTTTTTTGTATATATATATATATATATATATATATATATATATATATATATACCTGTTTGTGTGTGTATGTATATGTATGTGTGTATGCATATGTATGTATGCATGCATTTGTATGCATACACATACATATATGTATGGGCGTATATATATGTATATATATGCTTATGCAGTTTTATGTGTGTGTCTATATGTATATTTATATGTATGTGTATTGTCAACAACAACGGACAAACTAATACACACACACATACGCACACATATTTATATATTCGCAAACGCAAACAAAATACTCACTCTTACATGCACGCACACACACATTGTTTATAAAAACATTACTTTAAAAAGGTTAACTAAACAACAGTGCTAATAACTTTCATGGGAAAGTTATTAGTGACGTCACGTGTATGAAATTTAATACGTTTGTATCCTGAAATGAAATGAAAACATGACTTTCAAACAACCAGTTTTGTAGCCATAACTTAGAGGTTCGGCAAAAGAGAGCCGATAAATGTCAGGTTTTAAAATGGATTCGATTCATTCGACCGAAACTCTTCAAGGCGATGCACCAGCATTGCTGCAGTTCAATGAATGAAACAAGTAACAGATAAAAGAATATATATATATATATATATATATATATATATATATATATATATATATATATATATATATATATATATATACATACATATATATTTATATATAAAAACAAACGCACTGTATATTTTGTGTTAATTTGCTGATGGTTAGCAAGGTGAGACACACATAAGAAAGAAGAAAGTAAAGGACCACTGATGAAGTCACAGAAGTGTGACGAAAGAACTTTGGCCGAAATAGGATTAATGTAATATAATGTAATATATTTATATATATATATATATATATATATATATATATATATATATATATAATAATAATAATAATTATTGCCTCTAAGATTTTTTCCAATGATGGCCACCTGATAAGATCGGTATTTTTAAATAACGATGTTATCCTTATTTATATAAATATATATATATATATATATACAGATATATATATATATATATATAGAGTGTGCTGGAGAGAACAGATTAGTCAACAAGTATTTCCCTGTTGATATTTTGTTCATAACTTATAAATGCAAATTTATTGCATAAATTTGTAATTTATTGAATGAGTACAAGTTGAAGCAACTGTAGGAATGAATGATTATCAATTTATTAATAAATAATTATCAACCATTATCTCTCCATTTTCTCCTCTTAATTGAATATGGACTATATATATATATCATCTTAATCCTTACACAGTCTTTTTCTGTTACCACTTTTCTTTCTCCATTTTAACCCTTTTCATCCCTTTCTGTCGAAGAGTGTACGTTCGATACGTCAAAGACTTTTCTTTTCTTCCCGAGCATCAAACTAATACGCCTGCTTGCTGTTCCCTTATCTTTCTTCGTCCTTCGTCTTCTGTAAATTTGAATTATATATATATATATATTCTTTTATTCTTTTACTTGTTTCAGTAATTTGACTGCGGCCATGCTGGACCCCAGGACTTATTTTTTGTAAGCCTAGTACTTGTTCTATCGGCCTCTTTTGCCGAACCGTTAAGTTACGGCGACGTAAACGCACCAACCTCGGTTGTTAAGCGATGGAAGGGGGCAAAAACAGACACACAAACATATACATACATACATACATACATATATACAAGACAGGCTTCTTTCAGTTTCCGTCTACCAAATTCACTCACAAGGCTTTGATCGGCTCAAGGCCATAGTAGAAGACACTTGCCCAAGGTGTCACGCAGTGGGACTGAGTCTGGAACCATGTAGTTAGTAAGCAAGCTACTTACCACACAGCCACTCCAGCACCTATATAGCCTATATACATATATAGTCGTGGTTCTGTGGTAAGAAGTTTATTTCCCAACAACATGGTTCTGGGTTCAGTCCCACTGCGTGCAAGTGCTTTCTACGATAGCTCCGGACCGACCAAAGCCTCGTGAGTGGATTTGGTAGACGGAAACTGAAAGAAGTCCGTCGTACACACACACACACACACACACACACACATACACACACACACACGCACGCACACACACATACACACACATACACACAGACACACACACACACACACACACACACAGCTGATATGAAGTAGTTCTGTCTTTCAACTCGCAGAAATAAGACAAACGGCAAAGGACTGCCTATTTATGATCCTTAAGATAACATTCATTGGTAAACAGTAAATTAGTGATCGCCTTTTTTTCTGAATGTTTAATTTCTGTAAGTAGAATCAAATACATTTGTCAAACTAAAGAAAATATTTAAACTTTCTCTATTGCTCCTTCACGGATGTGATGTAGATTGATGACTATCACGAATTAAACTCATATTGACTCCCTGGGTAAACAATGTGGACAAAATAATATTGCCATGTAAACATGCTATGGAAGATTTTCGAAATTATAATCTCTGACAGAATATGTTGTTTTGATAATCGATTGATCGCAATTTTGATCTGACTGGTTCCTACTGTACTGGTGCCGAATGAAACCCAGCATGATCGAAATCGCGGTCTTTCGGTTATCATGCAAGGATGATCTCTCCTCTTTAGATTAAAATTAAATCGCTGCAGAAGCACCCAAGTCGCAATTGGAGCGATGAAAATTTTGACACCAAACTATAAAGTAAAGTCAACAGCCTTTGTGTGTCTCGAACAGCTAATACGTGCATTTCACGCTTTTGTTTCAACACACGGCCTGTGATCAAATCACTTGCCAAACGGTAACGCAGGTGTCCCAAGGCGAGCTCAGCGTGGACGAAAACCACACGTCGAGCAATAGGGCAAAAGCTCGCTCGATCTCGATTTTCAGTACGAAATAAATATATATTCTATGAAATTTCTTATATAATTATCCTCAGACATTTAAGACTAAATTTATGCCACCGAATAAATTATTTGGAATATCAACTAATGCATTAATAGTTCGACTAAGAAAAAGAAAAGACTCTCACTGCATCGAATAAGTATCAAATTTATCGAGATTCCGATACTTTGCTTGTCAGATCCATTTATTTATTTTCTAATTGTTATAACTCCAAACATATTTTAGATTAAGTGTGGATATTTTATAAGCACTGTTAGTGCTAAATTTCGCCAACGGATGAACGTTTCTCTGCTGCTGGAAAGAAGATTCCTCTTCAAGCTGGTTGTCTACATATCTGTGATACTTCTACCTTAATATTCAGAGCGAAACCTTGAAGACCACAGTGAAACAACCAAGTATTTTTAATAATACACTTTCAATCTGTGATCAGTGGTATAGGGAGATAAAATTAGAAAGTGAAGCATTGCCATAGCAAACTGAAAGTAGTCGAAACTCTTTGCCATCGAAACATAAATCGTACGGGATTTAGAATGTACAACCTACATTCTATGAAATTCATAGGTAGGTTTCTATTGACTGATAAAATATATATAAACATGAAAGTTTGACCTAAGTGTTATAAAAAGCTGAAGTGCGTGAGGTTTCATATAACGCACAAAATCAATCAAAAGATTCACATATGTCACAATGATCTCACATTTAAGGAGTGTCACATCTGTTGAAATCACATATCTACAAGTGAATAAGTTTAAAAAAACAGGTTATATGATTTCTCGTCATTCCATGCGCTTTGTTTGTTGCTATCTATATTTCTTGATGTCTACGTGCAAATTTATGTTTACATTTAATATGTACAAATGAATTATTTGAGCAATTGGCCGTGTGGTTGAGAAGTTTGCTTTACAATCACGTAGTTTCGGGTTCAGTCCCACCGCGCGGCACCTCGTGTCGGGGAAGTATCTTCTACTATAGCCTCGGACCGACTAGTATCATTTCAGTGAATTTGACAGACAGGAACTGTGCGGAAGCCCGTCGCATTTATGCGTGTGCTGTGTGCATGTCTGTTTGTGTGTACGCGCGCGTATTTTTGTGTCGGTGCTTGTCCTACAACCACCGTTTGATAATCGGTGTTGCTTTGTTTACGTTAGGGGTTCGGTGTTCTTTGTGTAAGTTAGCGGTTCGGTGAAAAGAATCCGATAGAATAAATATCAGACTTAAAAATACATACTATTGTTGATATGTTCGACTAAAACCCCTTGAAGGGGGTACGCAAGCACAGTCGCAGTCCAAAGACTGAAACAAGTAAAAAATAAGCGATATATTTGTGTTTGTGTGTGCGTTCGTATCATTAAAAACGCGAATATCTTCTAGTTTAACTGTTATTCTTTGATTATTTTTCACTTATTTCGGCAGCTGAACTGCAGCTAAACTGTAGGACCACATTTTAAATCTGATATTTATTCTATCGGTTTCTTTTTGCCGAACCCCTAGTTTACGGGGGCGTGAACAAACCAACAACGGTTGTTTGACAAGCGGGTGTGGGAACGAAGACGCACGCACTTACATAAATACATGCACACGTACACACACACACACACACACACACACACACACACACACACACATAAACACACTCGCGCGCACACATACATAGACATATACATACATAGTGCATACATACGCACATACGTACGTACGTATGTATGTATGCATGCATGCACAAAGTAGAGTCTCACATATATAATATAGTAGACTGAAAGCCCTCGATTTATGGAGATTGTCCTTGTAAGTAGAATGCAAAAACTCTCTGATGTGTTTGAAATTTGGACAATCTCAGAAGTTTTTCAATTCAATTGAATCTATTCGCGTCTTCTGAAATGCGATGTATATGAAAAAAGAAAAAAAAACAAACATTTACATAACTCTTTATAATTTTGTTGACTAAGATGTCACTTAGTCATACGTATCTGTGTATCCCTGTTTGTTGTTTATAGTTTCAGCTTAGAGCTGCGGCCATGCTGATGCACCGCCGTGTTTAAGGAACACAAATTGCGTTCGCAGATAGATTATATTGTGAACATATTTTAATTTTGTGGCTTGATTTTATTTTCAAGCATCTCATCGCATCAGCTGTATTTACGTATCGCTCTCTCCAGAAAGTTCGGGTTAATTAAAGGAAAAGGAAGCACAATACCCTATCTAAAAATAAAAGTATTTTTAAAAAGTCAAAAAATATCAACTAAATTATAGCTGGAGATAATAGTTTGCTCAAAGACCCACCTCAATTTCCACCACATCCTCAAGACGGCTCCGGAATCTGGCGTATGCATTCCTTCAAACACCTTTATCTAGGGCATCAGCTCAGTCTTGGTGCTGCAAGCAGAGGGGTTTGTGTCTTTCTCAATCGCGCCCTCACATGAAATTACACTCAGAGGAATTCGGAGGCCAGAAATTGGGGCTGATGAAGTCATAGAAATTCTCCGACAACCACTTCTGACTTTTGCAGGAGGTATGGCAAGGAGCCGAATCCTACTGCTACATGTACAGTCTTCGAGCAACAATCCTCTCCAACCGGGGATTGATCACAGTCTCTACAGCTTCACATAGCCGTCTGAATTGAGCCTAAAGTGCTGTTCAAAGATGCAGTGATGAATTCAGGCGTGCGGACGCAGGCGGATGGTCTGCTGTGTCTCTTCCTGCTGGCCATGACATCATGCAGTCCGTTTAAGCTGTACGCCTTACAGCGTTTACTGTGTTCAGAGAACGTGGAACATCAGTCATGTTGTCGGCATTTCGATACCCAGAGCGAATTATCATAGAACAGGTAAATCTTTTCCAATATTCAGGTAACTTCCAGTCCTCCATGCCAGCTAACTTATCCTAAACTACAACTTTAATCTTTATGTTCTCCAACACTGTCGATTGTTCACCAATACTAAGCTGTTCCTGAAGAAGAATATAAAAGAACCGCCAAATTAAGCCTAAATTTCTCTCTTTTTCCCTGTTATTGAACCCTGTTTTCCTAAATTTCTCTCTTTCACTGTTATTGAGCCCCTGTTTTCCTAAATTTCTCTCCAACATTGTCGATTGTTCACCAATAGTAAGCTGTTCCCGAAGAAGAATATAAAAGAACCGCCATTCCTCTCTTTTTCACTGTTATTGAGCCCTGTTGTTAAATCGTTTAGTTCAAAATGTTTATTCTATATATAACTGGGAGATATTTATCTACGTCTATGTATTTTTTATGACATTCTTATAATGTGTATGTGTGTGTGTGTGTGTGTGTGTGTGTGTGTGTGTGTGTGTGTCTGTCTGCCTGTCTATCTGTCCGTGTCTGTGTGTGTAGGCGAAGCTGTATATCAAGTGTTGAGTCGGGCTGTTTTGGGTTTTATTTTACGTAGTCAACGATGTGTGATATATTGATCAATAACATTGTTATTATAATTTTTGCTATAGGAAGTGAAAAGCTAAAGTGTATGACTTACTGTGTGGGCACAAATAATTGCGTGTGTGTATGTGTGTGTGTACCAATTATTGTGTATGTGATTTATTGTGTGTATGTGTTTAAGTATAACTGCGTTTATGAGTGTATATATGCCATTGTGTGTTATAAGAGGCACGAATATATGTTTATTTATAAAGATATATGAAAGTGTGACTTATGCATCAGTGTGTGCAGAAGGTCTTTTTGTATACTTAATTGTTTGTGATTCTTACCCTATATTCTTTCCCAATATTACACTGGGCGGGAACGTGTATGTGTTTTTTTATAATAGGTGTAGGCATGGCTGTGTGGTTAAGAATCTCGCTTTACAACCAAATACTGGTTTGTTCGTGCTTCTGTAACTCAGCAGTTAGGCAAAAGCAACTGATAAAATAGGCGCCAGGCTTTATAAAATAAGTACAGTGGTCGATTTGTTCGTCCAAACCTTTCAAGATGGTGCATGGCCGGAGTTCATTGGCTAAAAAGATTTGTGGCGTTATAAGTGTGTATCTGTGTGTACATACATACATACATACATACATACATATATACATATAAAGTACTGGGGTCGATTCATTCGACTAAAAATTCTTCTAGGAGGTGCTTCAGCATGACTGCAGTCTAATGACTGAAAAAAGTGAAAGATAAAAGATGCATACATAAACATGTATCTATAATACGTAGATGTAAACAGATATGTACAGACAGACATATGGATAGATATATAGATAGATAGATAGATAGATAGATAGATACCAGGTGGTGCTGAAAAGTTCCTGGCTTTATAGGGATCGCGAAAGGCCTGGTTGAAGGTGCAACCTTCCGAGCTTTTTACAAGGCTTAGAAAAACTGAAGGACCGCTGAAATAAGCGTGTGAATCTGAGAGGGGAATATTTTGAATAAAATCATAATTAACTGATCCTCCTGTATTTTCTCTTACCCAAAGCTAGGAACTTACCCTCGTGGAAGCGAAAACGTCACTTTTGATTATCTGATGACTGATTAGTTATACTTTGGCCAATTATTAATGAAACACTCAGTCAATCCAAGGCATGTATATTATAATGGCATGTTATAATCTTCAGAGATTATAACAATCACAATTTGCGGAAAAGAAAAGTGAAACCAATGTTACGTATGCTTCTGTGAACGAACACCACGTATTTCACATTAAATACAGAGTGTATACATATGTATTTGTGTGTGTGTGCTCATGTATTCATGTCCATATGTGTGTGTGTGTGTGTGTGTTTGTGTGTATGTATATATATATATATATATATATATATATATATATCATAAATATAAGGGATTAGCAATTGAGTTGCTTCTCCAACATACTGAAAATTCAGAAACAGCAGTCAAAGAACCACTGATTCTAAACTACAAATTTTTCTCTAAAATGGATGGCGATATTTATGGCACACATAGAACAAAAAACCGGAGGGAAAAGCACAAACAAAACAAGCCTTTAGTTAATTGGGTACGAATCGTTTCATGGTTAAGCGAACAAAAACTTCACTATTCCAATCTTCAGCCCAAATATTCTGATAAATTTGAAAGTGTCTCTAAAAAAATTCACGGTAATCCTTGGCCATGCGACACCAAAAATCAACGATAAGAAAGGCACTTACGAATTCATCGGCTAGCGAGTTCAGGCATCCCACCCCAAAGAAATCCACTCCATGTGCGCCGCAAATAGTCCCGTATGAAAAAATGTTCCGTGTGGAAGGATTACGGTTTAACTATCTAACTTAGAGATATCAAATATAAAATATACAAGAAATGAGGGCAGGGAATCGTCAATTAATAATAGAATTAACAATTAACAATTTTGCCAAGTAGTTCAGTATGAAATAAACCTTTATCGGTAAGACCATTTATCATCATAAATATAAGGGATTAGCAATTGAGTTGCTTCTCCAACATACTGAAAATTCAGAAACAGCAGTCAAAGAACCACTGATTCTAAACTACAAATTTTTCTCTAAAATGGATGGCGATATTTATGGCACACATAGAACAAAAAACCGGAGGGAAAAGCACAAACAAAACAAGCCTTTAGTTAATTGGGTACGAATCGTTTCATGGTTAAGCGAACAAAAACTTCACTATTCCAATCTTCAGCCCAAATATTCTGATAAATTTGAAAGTGTCTCTAAAAAAATTCACGGTAATCCTTGGCCATGCGACACCAAAAATCAACGATAAGAAAGGCACTTACGAATTCATCGGCTAGCGAGTTCAGGCATCCCACCCCAAAGAAATCCACTCCATGTGCGCCGCAAATAGTCCCGTATGAAAAAATGTTCCGTGTGGAAGGATTACGGTTTAACTATCTAACTTAGAGATATCAAATATAAAATATACAAGAAATGAGGGCAGGGAATCGTCAATTAATAATAGAATTAACAATTAACAATTTTGCCAAGTAGTTCAGTATGAAATAAACCTTTATCGGTAAGACCATTTATCATCATAAATATAAGGGATTAGCAATTGAGTTGCTTCTCCAACATACTGAAAATTCAGAAACAGCAGTCAAAGAACCACTGATTCTAAACTACAAATTTTTCTCTAAAATGGATGGCGATATTTATGGCACACATAGAACAAAAAACCGGAGGGAAAAGCACAAACAAAACAAGCCTTTAGTTAATTGGGTACGAATCGTTTCATGGTTAAGCGAACAAAAACTTCACTATTCCAATCTTCAGCCCAAATATTCTGATAAATTTGAAAGTGTCTCTAAAAAAATTCACGGTAATCCTTGGCCATGCGACACCAAAAATCAACGATAAGAAAGGCACTTACGAATTCATCGGCTAGCGAGTTCAGGCATCCCACCCCAAAGAAATCCACTCCATGTGCGCCGCAAATAGTCCCGTATGAAAAAATGTTCCGTGTGGAAGGATTACGGTTTAACTATCTAACTTAGAGATATCAAATATAAAATATACAAGAAATGAGGGCAGGGAATCGTCAATTAATAATAGAATTAACAATTAACAATTTTGCCAAGTAGTTCAGTATGAAATAAACCTTTATCGGTAAGACCATTTATCATCATAAATATAAGGGATTAGCAATTGAGTTGCTTCTCCAACATACTGAAAATTCAGAAACAGCAGTCAAAGAACCACTGATTCTAAACTACAAATTTTTCTCTAAAATGGATGGCGATATTTATGGCACACATAGAACAAAAAACCGGAGGGAAAAGCACAAACAAAACAAGCCTTTAGTTAATTGGGTACGAATCGTTTCATGGTTAAGCGAACAAAAACTTCACTATTCCAATCTTCAGCCCAAATATTCTGATAAATTTGAAAGTGTCTCTAAAAAAATTCACGGTAATCCTTGGCCATGCGACACCAAAAATCAACGATAAGAAAGGCACTTACGAATTCATCGGCTAGCGAGTTCAGGCATCCCACCCCAAAGAAATCCACTCCATGTGCGCCGCAAATAGTCCCGTATGAAAAAATGTTCCGTGTGGAAGGATTACGGTTTAACTATCTAACTTAGAGATATCAAATATAAAATATACAAGAAATGAGGGCAGGGAATCGTCAATTAATAATAGAATTAACAATTAACAATTTTGCCAAGTAGTTCAGTATGAAATAAACCTTTATCGGTAAGACCATTTATCATCATAAATATAAGGGATTAGCAATTGAGTTGCTTCTCCAACATACTGAAAATTCAGAAACAGCAGTCAAAGAACCACTGATTCTAAACTACAAATTTTTCTCTAAAATGGATGGCGATATTTATGGCACACATAGAACAAAAAACCGGAGGGAAAAGCACAAACAAAACAAGCCTTTAGTTAATTGGGTACGAATCGTTTCATGGTTAAGCGAACAAAAACTTCACTATTCCAATCTTCAGCCCAAATATTCTGATAAATTTGAAAGTGTCTCTAAAAAAATTCACGGTAATCCTTGGCCATGCGACACCAAAAATCAACGATAAGAAAGGCACTTACGAATTCATCGGCTAGCGAGTTCAGGCATCCCACCCCAAAGAAATCCACTCCATGTGCGCCGCAAATAGTCCCGTATGAAAAAATGTTCCGTGTGGAAGGATTACGGTTTAACTATCTAACTTAGAGATATCAAATATAAAATATACAAGAAATGAGGGCAGGGAATCGTCAATTAATAATAGAATTAACAATTAACAATTTTGCCAAGTAGTTCAGTATGAAATAAACCTTTATCGGTAAGACCATTTATCATCATAAATATAAGGGATTAGCAATTGAGTTGCTTCTCCAACATACTGAAAATTCAGAAACAGCAGTCAAAGAACCACTGATTCTAAACTACAAATTTTTCTCTAAAATGGATGGCGATATTTATGGCACACATAGAACAAAAAACCGGAGGGAAAAGCACAAACAAAACAAGCCTTTAGTTAATTGGGTACGAATCGTTTCATGGTTAAGCGAACAAAAACTTCACTATTCCAATCTTCAGCCCATAACAAAAACAACAGGGCTTACAAATATATATAACATACAGAAAATTGCACTACTGGGCACTGCACGCATCCTACGCAAAACACTTTCAATACAGTAACCATAAGAGCATCACAGCAAACCATAGCACATACCCAAGGCGCACAGAGTTGCGCTCGCTAGTGAAGTGAAAGCACGTTATAAAAATAAAACTACTGAATAATAATAATAATAATGATAATAATAATAATAATAATAATAATAATAATAATAATGATAATAGTAATAATAATAATAATAGTAAGTGCCCTAATGCAGTACCAGGCAAAGTGGCTCACATGGCTTCTGTTCTTAACTGATTGGAGGTGTTAACATGTACATGTTTGGCTTTGGTGTGAAAATTAGGGCTACAACAAATATATATTGCTCTATACCACAGATTTTCTTGTCAGTTGTTTGACCTTAACCAGTTGAGCATGTCCCTTGGTGGTTGACGATATGCGCATCTCTGATCATGAGCAGAAATAGTGGTCGGGGAGCATGATAGCCGTGTGTTGAGAGGAATTCTTTGGAATTTGAATAATTCACCACTGAAAATATGGGTCTTTCGTTCATCACTCTTAAAGGACTCTTATTCAGGGACCGTTTGAGCGGAATGAGCTACTTAACCTGAAGAAAATCCTAACTTGACCTCACCCGCAAGGTCGTGCGCTGTTAATCTTGATACAAGGTTACCATGTCACACACATATCGTTGGATGCATGTACTGGTGTACCCTTATCAGACGAGTAGTCATGATGGGTATACTGGGCTTTGTATATTTGTACCCCTAGGAGGCGCAATGGCCCAGTGGTTAGGGCAGCGGACTCGTGGTCATAGGATCGCGGTTTCGATTCCCAGACCGGGCGTTGTGAGTGTTTATTGAGCGAAAACTCCTAATGTTCCACGAGGCTCCGGCAGGGGATGGTGGCGAACCCTGCTGTACTCTTTCACCACAACTTTCTCTCATTCTTACTTCCTGTTTCTGTTATGCCTGTAATTCAAAAGGTCAGCCTTGTCACACTGTGTCACGCTGAATATCCCCGAGAACTACGTTAAGGGTACACGTGTCTGTGGAGTGCTCAGCCACTTGCACGTTAATTTCACGAGTAGGCTGTTCTGTTGATCGGATCAACTGGAACCCTCGACGTCGTAAGCGACGGAGTGCCAACTAACTATGCATTATATAAAGAGATTTTTTGATATATAAGAAACAGACACCAGTTTTTTTTCCAGATGTATGGCACACACCCGTTTTGATATTTAGGTGCAGACAAATGTGACAAGTGCGGAGACCTGTTGCCCTTTGACGTGTCTGGTTGAGATTTGGCTGTAGCAAAAGGAAAACATAATAATGGATTCAAATCTTGACACAGGCCCAGCACTTTTTGTGGGTAGGAGGCAAGTCGAACACATGGACTTCAGTACTTGACTGGTACTTATTTTATCAACCCTGAAAGTAGGAAAGGCAAAGCCGACCTCGGCAGGATTTGAACTCAGAAAATAAAAGAATGACGACATACCACTAAGCATTTTGTCAGGCGCCGTCTTTCAAACAAAAACACAATAATAATAATAATAATAATCCTTTCTACTATAGGCACAAGACCTGAAATTTTGTGGAGGGGTATAGTCTATTACACCGACCCCTGGTACTTACCTTATCGACCCACAAAGGATGAACGGTGGAATTTGAACTCAGAGCGTAAAAACAGACGAAATGTAGTAAAGGCGGTATTGATGACGATGACAAGGAAAACAATGCTTTTGTGCTGGAATATAATCAGTTTAAGTGTCCTCATTAACTTACTGGTACTTACTTTATCTGTCTCAGAAGAATTTATTACACAAATGCGTTCTTTTTGTTCATAAGCTGCCTAAAAATTTCTTCGAGTAATTTGTACCTATTGTACTCCATGTTTAATTCGCGATTTGCCTAATTCTCTGGCATTTTCTTTCACATGACGCGTATTTTATTTCAATTTCCTGTATTTAGTAGTGTGGAGGCGCAATGACCCAGTAGTTAGGGCAGCGGAGTCACGGTCATAGGATCGCGGTTTCGATTCCCAGACCGGGCGTTGTGAGTGTTTGTTGAGCGAAAACACTTAAAGCTCCACGAGACTCCGGCAGGGGATGGTGGCGAACCCTGCTGTACTCTTTCACCACAACTTTCTCTCACTCTTACTTCCTGTTTCTGTTGTGCCTGTAATTCAAAGGGTCAGCCTTTTTACGCTGAATATCTCCGAGAACTACGTGAAGGGTACACGTGTCTGTGGAGTGCTCAGTCACTTGCACGTTAATTTCACGAGCAGGCACGTGTACGGATCAACTGGAACCCTCGACATCGTAAGCGACAGAGTGCCAACAACAACATTTTAGTAGTATGTGAGTATGTATGTATGTATGTATGTGTGTGCTTTTATTTAGCAGTGTGTGTGCGTGCCTGTATTTAGTAGTGTGTGTGTATGCGTATTTTTATATATTTTATTGTTTTTGACATTTTTAAACGGATTTACCTACATCAATGGCAATGATATATTTTATATAAATGAATAATTTTACGCAATACTATATATATTGAGTGTAAATGTGAATTTTGGTCACTTAAAACATGCAAAGGTAGTAAAAAAGAAAGCAAAAACATAATCTAACGTATGTTTGTTCCATTTGGCATAAGATTTTTTTTGCTTCTACCTGTATATTTCCTATTAATCAAATATCAATTTTTACTTTTCATATATAGAAATATATTCACTGAACATTTCTGTTTTAATGAGAAATTGATGAGTTACTTAATATTTTCAGGCAAATGGCAATAGATATCTTCATGTGACATTCAAGATGGCGAAAACGTTAATCAGTACTGTGAGCTTTCATCTAGCTTGTCTGTTTGTTGTATTCTTGTATACAACATACACTTCTGGAGAATTTGAATGGATGAAATATGATCACTACGACGAAATACAGGACAAAATTACGGCAGTCACGCCGCAGAATTGCAGAGGCAAATCGAGAGACCAGTTAACTGTGAGAGCAGACGTTGTATCTCAGCTGCCAAAATACAACGAACTTTTGAGCAAGATCATGTATAAAAATCGCACGAAACTCTTGCATCTTCATAATATGGCATTAAACAGAGCCTATTTCTATAGTTACATGCTACAAAAATTCAATGAATCTAAGAATGATTTTCCCAATTTGCCAGGTTGGATGTATATGTATATGTCAGCAGTTGCTGATGTCAATGCTAATCCATTTAGTCTGAACGGCAGTAGTTTATTTTATGACTATAACTGTTCTTATCCCAATTGGTTGGACCCGTACAAATTTAATACAACATTGCCTTTATTTGGTCCGTCTGCCTGGCGATGGGATGATTCAAGAGATTCAGATAATTATCTTCGAGAGATGACCTTACAAACAGTAATGATCAAAGATGTTGGTGCAAGTAATCACAATTATACTGACCCTTCCTCAAAGACAACACCTTGGTACAATGTTTATAAACTTCCTGATACCTCGAGTAGTATGGATTCTCTTACTAAATTCTCTTACAATATTGGTTTTAAATATTCCAATTATACAGGAGCGTTTAGTACTAAGGAATACAATGTTGATTCATTCTTTGGACCAAGTCAACCTGGTCAGACAGCAGGAAATATTCCACTTCCGGTTTATTTTACACAACCATATATGGATTGTGGTAAATCAAACCAATGGATTATATCTTCCGTTTCGCCAGTTATGGATTACATGTATCGGTTTGTTAACTGGACTCATATTCGTCGACCGAGGTAAGAAACATCTTTATATATTTAATTTTAAGGCGTTCAACTAACTTTAGAAGAAAATATAATTGTGAGGTTGCTTCAGAACGATAAACTATATGTGCGATACATTGCAAAGTATGAGAGGCAAGCTACATATTTCAAAATCTATTTAAAACCTTGTCTTATAAGGATTTTACGTGAAAATATAATCTTGAAAAATTCATACCTGGCAAATGAAATATTGTAATCGTTATAATATTTTATGTCTCATCTGAAGCAGAAGATATTGCTGGAATCGTCAATGGCGATGAAATTTAAGTCTCATTATTACTTTATTGAAAATATGGATCAGAGGCAATGTTGGATAAAAAAATAAGAAAATTACCCGAAAGAGTGTCCTAGACAAATTTCTCATGAAGGTAGCTAAACAAACATTTTAGATAAGAGTACAGTAAAGTTCATCACACCAAAATTCTTTAAAATCTTCTTTCATGTCCGAGACCATAACAGATACTTTCCGACTCTTAATCCTTTAATTATTCCTCAATTCTTACCCAATCATATACTACAGGTCCATATAGTTGTTATAAAAATTCGTAAAAGGCAAGTTGAAGCTATATCGGGTTGAAAGAAGTTCTATACGAGATAAGAAGTCCATTATCATTGTGATCCGAGTTAGGTCTACATCAGCAAGGTAAAGTAGGAGCAAAAATACTGGTTTCTGTCAGAGAAGAAAGTCTACAGGGTAGAAGGCTAATGTTAGACAGGTGCTGAAGTGAATAAATGTAAGAGAGGTGACTAAGAGTGCATGTGTGCATTTGTGTATATATGTATGAGTGCGTGTAATAACGAGAGATGAAGTGTGTGTTAGGTTGCACTTGAACCTATGTGCAAAAGCGGGAAATGAAGTATGTAGGGAGATGTAAGTGTGAGCGTGCATAAGGATGGAGAGTGTGTGTGAGAGTGAGTGGAGGATGTGGAGGTAGTGAAAACGATTGGAGTGTTAATGACGAGTAGTTTTGAGTAAAGAAAAGGTAGATCTAATTGATTTGGGAAACATCTCTGCTTCGTGTTCTCAAATCATTGTAATGAAAAGGGAGATTGAAGAGCATGTAAGCTGGTTATCCGGGATTTGGGTTGCAGAAAGAAAACGATTAGTCGGTTTTTAATTACTCAGTTAGAAGCTGTGTCTGCACGGAAAATTAGCTATTAAACAATAACTAATCTTCTCTGTATTTTGACTGTATAAACATTGATTTTAAGGGTCCGTTTATTTTTACTATCAAGTAATAAATTGATAAATACGCATCGAAAGTCATTTATATTTCCGTTTCCTGTTTGTTTTGCCGTGACATTCTTTATCGACTCATTTCTTGCCCGATTACCTCTTTTGCGGTAACTTTTGGTTTGCTCGAATATGTTCACTCAGATTGAATAATAGCTCAGATGTCCTTCGAATCGGTGTCTCTATTGCTTTCTAGAGATGTCCTAATTAATCACTCATCCTATACTCTCCGACTGGAAATATGTAGTGTGAACATTAAGTTGGTATCGTTTGGAAAACCATGATATTAGTTCTAAAATCCCCAAATCAATCTAGCTCCTAAAAGCAATCTATTTTACCTGACGGTATCTCATTGTATATATATATATATATATATATATATATACGAGCTCAATACCTCATGAATATCTTTTAGCCTTTTAGGAATAAAAAAGAAATAAAATAAAGAAAGTGACTGGAATGAGTTTGCCAAGCTAGAGTCTCAAACCTAGAAATGCTCTGCTTAGGACGTACATCTGTAATAAGGATGACCCACTGGGTCAAAACGTTGAAATATTGGAACCAAATCACAAATATTCTCCCAGTGGTCGAGAAATTCCGTATCAGTTAGGGAATCGGACACTCGCATATTACTCTAGATAAAGCCAAGGTTAGATATAATGTGAATGATCCAACTTAAAATATTGATATTCCTGAAATCAGTCTTGACTTGTCAACCCTGATTTCTGAAAAAAGCAGTTACACGGAAGCAAACTCAACCCAGTCATCTTCGGACATTGTGCCACGTCATTCTGTTCGCAAAAAAAAGACATATTAAATATTTGGCTATAGTTAGGTATTTTGCATATGATTATATTTAAAAATATCGAAATTTTGAGATAGTGTTCTGATAATATTATATGTGTGTACTTTTATAATTTGTTGAGGGAATGATAATTTTATGTACCTAGGTAAATAACATTGCATTGTAATAAAGACAGAAATGGTTACATCTCAAAGAGATATAACCATTTGCTGTCTGTTACTGCCGCTTCAAATACTCTTAAAAGCAACTGCCAGAAGTCTGCCGTTAGAAGTTTTCAGTAAATTAAAGCTTGATTTAAACTGGTTTTCATCGTTGGTTATTTACATTTCAGTATACTTTAATAGCTTAAACTCATAATGTTTGTAAATGAGAGCATACAATATTTCAATATATTTTAAATATTTTAATATCTGGGGAGAGGGCAGTGGAATGGTAGCTTTATACGATTGGAAAAGTGCTTGGTAGTACCATCAATTTCTAACTTCGAATCCTGCTAATGTTGACGTTTTACCTTTCAATTCTCAGAGATCGATAAAATAAACCTCAGATGAATACCGCTTCGATCTAACTGACTATATCCAACCAACAAATGCGAGACGTTATCACCATATCACAAATCACTGGTGGTGGTCATGGTAGAAGTAGATCTTTTAACAGCTCCCACCTTCTTATGGTCCTAAGCTTAGTTATTCATATTATTGTCGTTGTTGCTACCTTTTTGTTTTGGTGCTTTCATTGTAGATGTAAAATTTAGAATCCTTCTCGATAGTAGTTTATTTTTTCGTCAGTTTTTCTGTGTGTTTGTCTGTCTGCCTTTTCCCTTCTCTGTGTGAATATATATATATATATATATATATATATATATATATATATATATATCATAAATATACAGGGATTAGCATTGAGTTGCTTCTCCAACATACTGAAAATTTAGAAATAGCAGTCAAAGAACTACTGATTCTAAACTACAAATTTTTCTCTAAACGGATGGCGATATTTATGGCACACATAGAACAAAAAACCGGAGGGAAAAGCATTAACAAAACAAGTCTTTAGTTAATTGGATACGAATCGTTTCACGGTTAAGCGAAAGAAAATTTCTCTATTCCAATCTTCAGTCCAAATATTCTGATAAATTTGAAAGTGTCTCTAAAAAAATTCACGGTAATCTTTGGCCATGCGACACCAAAAATCAACGATAAGAAAGGCACTTACGAATTCATCGGCCAGTGAGTTTCGGAATCTCACCTCAAAGAAATCTATTCCATGTGCGTCACAAATAGTCCCGTATGAAAAAAAGTCCCGTGTGGAAGGGATTACGGTTTAACCATCTAACTTAGAGATATCAAATATAAAATATACAAGAATAAGGGCAGGGAATCGTCAATTAATAATAGAATTAATAATTAACAATTTTGCCAAGTAGTTCAGTATGAAAAAACCTTTATCGGTAAAACCATTTATCATCATAAATATACAGGGATTAGCATTGAGTTGCTTCTCCAACATACTGAAAATTTAGAAATAGCAGTCAAAGAACTGCTGATTTTAAACTACAACTTTTTTTCTAAACGGATGGCGATATTTATGGCACACATAGAACAAAAAACCGGAGTGAAAAGCATAAACAAAACAAGTCTTTAGTTAATTGGATACGAATCGTTTCATGATTAAGCGAAAGAAAATTTCTCTATTCCAATCTTCAGTCCAAATATTCTGATAAATTTGAAAGTGTCTCTAAAAAAATTCACGGTAATCTTTGGCCATGCGACACCAAAAATCAACGGTAAGAAAGGCACTTACGAATTCATCGGCCAGTGAGTTTCGGCATCTCACCTCAAAGAAATCTATTCCATGTGCGTCACAAATAGTCCCGTATGAAAAAAAGTCCCGTGTGGAAGGGATTACGGTTTAACCATCTAACTTAGAGATATCAAATATAAAATATACAAGAATAAGGGCAGGGAATCGTCAATTAATAATAGAATTAATAATTAACAATTTTGCCAAGTAGTTCAGTATGAAAAAACCTTTATCGGTAAAACCATTTATCATCATAAATATACAGGGATTAGCATTGAGTTGCTTCTCCAACATACTGAAAATTTAGAAATAGCAGTCAAAGAACTACTGATTCTAAACTACAAATTTTTCTCTAAACGGATGGCGATATTTATGGCACACATAGAACAAAAAACCGGAGGGAAAAGCATAAACAAAACAAGTCTCTAGTTAATTGGATACGAATCGTTTCATAGTTCTTTGACTGCTATTTCTAAATTTTCAGTATGTTGGAGAAGCAACTCAATGCTAATCCCTGTATATTTATGATGATAAATGGTATTACCGATAAAGGTTTTTTCATACTGAACTATTTGGCAAAATTGTTAATTATTAATTCTATTATTAATTGACGATTCCCTGCCCTTATTCTTGTATATATATATATATATATATATATATATATATATATATATATATATATATATATATATATATATATATATATATATGTATATATATATATATATATATATATATATATATATATATATATATATATATATATATATATATATATTCAACGAGCAGGTAATTCATTTGGTCGGACAAAGGAATCCTCAACGTCAAAACGGACAGGAAACCATGCATCCACTCCCGCACAAACATTTCGAAGTTGTTATTTGTCCAGGAAGTAATTTAATCTCATAACGTATGTTGTAACTGAAACCATTTTAGCGATTAAAAAAAAACAAAAACAAAAAACAAAAACAAAAAACAAACAAACAAAAAGGTAAAAAATAGAAATTATGATAAATTTAGGCGCAGGGGTAGCTGTGTGGTAAGTAGTTTTGCATCCCAAATACATGGTTTGGGGTTCAATCCCTTTGTGTGACATCTTGAGTAAGTGTCCTATGCTATGACTTCGAGCCGAACAAAGTCTTGTGAGTGGATTTGTTAGACGGACACCGAAAGAAACTTGTCACACACACACACACACACACACACACACACACACACACACACACACACACACACACACACACACACATCTATACGACGGGCCTCTTTCAGTTTCCCTTTACCAAACCCACTCACAAGGCTTTGATCGGCCCGGGGCTACAGTAGAAGACATTTGCCCAAGGTGTCACGCAGTGGAACCGAACTCAGAACCGTGTGTGGTTGGGAAGGAAACTTAGCACACAACCACGTCTGCGCCTGTATATGTATATATATATATATATATATATATATATATATATATATATATATATATATATATATATATATATATATATATATATATATATATATATATATCAGACTATGGATGATTAAATTACAACAGTTATTATAGTCCATTGTTTGTATTATAGTGCATTGTTGTGTCATTCAAAACATTTTATTCTTTACAAACAATACACAATGCTTCAAGCGAATTACAATACTCCCCGACATATATATATAATATATAAATATATATGCACACACACGCGCACATATACATATGCGCACATATACACTTATACACTCAGACACAAATATGTATGTATGTATATATACATGTATTTATAAACATATAAATAGACATTTAGATGTAAATATATATACATATATGTATATAGGTATTTATATATATGTGTATGTATATATATGTGTATATATATATATATATGTACATATATGTATATATATATATATATATATATATATATATATATATATATATATATATATATGTATGTGTGTGTCTTTGTGCCTATGTTTGTCCCCCACCAGCGACTGACAACCGGTGTTCATGTGCTTACGTCCCCGTAACTTTGCAATTCAGGATAAGACACAAGGTAGTCCTGTTGATTTGTTAAGCATAATTGTTCAAGGTGGTGCCCCAGCATGGCCGCAGTCTAATATCTAAAACACGTCAAAGCATAAAAGACTTGTTTTTTTGCCTCTATTGACCGTAAAAAAATGAGGCTTTATATATTTAGTATATCCATTGACTAAATGGATATGATTTCTGTACGTACTCTCAGTAGTCACATGTAGTGAAACATGGCAACTTTAACTTTTGGATTACTTTCTTTTCTTTGATTTATCTTCGACAAATAAGTTCCCACAATTCCATGTCTTTCCACTTTACCTTTATTCAAACATACCACAATTCAAAATTATAAAGAAAAAATATTTACACAAAAATTCAAACTACCACTGAAATAAAAGCAAGAAGCCACACAAACACTACTAACCCACAGACAATAAAAGAGATATTACTAGATTTAATGACTACGTATAAACAATACAAGCTTTCAACGCAAAAAGGATTGTTGCGTGAAATTAAGGCACAAACGTAAGGGGAACGTACAAAAATTTCTCAGCTTAATCACGTGATTAATTTCTGACAATCAAGCTGTATCCTAAGCAGATATAATTTCAACCATATTCTCTCCATAAAAACGAGAATTTTCCAACTCCAGTCAAAAGCAAGACGGTTGCTGCATAATCCCACGTCTTTTTATCTCACTTAACTTTTGAAAATCAAAAAAATATATGAAACCGGTTAAACCGTTAAACATAAATCACCTAAAAGACTCCCTGTACATTTTCAACTTCCTTTTTCTATATTTCTGCCCGTGTAGAGTAAAACAACTTTCTTTCCTGCGTACACTCACCACCCGAGGAATGAAATTGCCACAAAAGTTCGGCCAAAACGTCAACATGTTGAAGCTTGAAATCCTAAAGGAATTAAAAGTGATCTCCTTCAAGTGGTCAATCTTATCCAACAAAATCGACCAGTTACAGACCCACACTAAAGAAGAAATAACAACATGAAAAACAAACACAGACAGAAACAACCACAATTCAGACCTACAAATGTACAAAATCAGTACAAAAGCGGTCATAATAACAGAAAATATCGATGGATACATAAATGGTAATAAAAGGACAGTTTTGAAAAATCGGTCTTTTTAGACACAGCTGGTAGAATTTACGACTCCCGTTAGTACAAACCGAAGATGAGAAACTAAAGGTTAATAGCCTATCCCAAAACTTCCAGTACAGAAAAATTTATATTCTTTCGAAAGAGCTGAAATTTACTCCAACATCACAATATCTTAACTCGAATGAAATACAAAATATTTCACAGTTCTGCAGAAAATTGCGCCTAACAAAGGAATTATTTGATAAGAAAAACGGATGAATCACTAGCAAGAAACAAGCCTAGGAAAGGTAGGAATAAAGCATTAAATAAATTCTGTGATTTTATATTCACTTTCCCATACAAAGATCTGCCACACCCTAAACTCAATACCAATCGAAAGGAATGGGAAATTATACATGGACTAAAAATTATAACCAATCAAAACCCGATCCTTTGGACTTATAACATTTCGAACTCCAACAAGTTAAGAAGGTGAAGAGACCCGTGCACTAAGACTGAAATTGAAAAAAGAACTACACGCGCCATGATAGAAATTGTGAAAAAACTTTTTTCTTTCTCTCTATCTTTTTTCTTTCTCTCCCCTCTTTTTTTTTTATATAGAAACTCAATATGACTGAACTTTCAACAATGTACATTAGTTATGATCTTCACCAAACTTTTACATTAATATTACTATCTATCCCTGTGAAACTCATTGAAATTTCTGTGAACATTTGAACATTTGATCGTTTAAACATGTTTTCGTGATTTTTACATTGTAATTTTAAATTCTTCTAAACCCTTTATTTATATATTTGTGCCACAGATAAGCAAAAACATGTCGAAACCGGTTTGGTATTTGAATAAATCTATTACAAAATTTAAAAACTACTACACGTTTTCAGATTCAGGTGAATTTTCAAACTCCAAAACAAAATCTCCTATATATATAAGAATAGTATTGATAGTAACTTCGAAGCTTAGGCCAGTTAAGCCATCATCAGACTGATTAATATATACACATATACATGCCCCCACCCACGCATCTTTATTTCTTATAGTCATCGAATTGCGGCCATCCAAGGACACTACCTTGCACTTATTTGATCATATTCTATTTGCCGAATCACTAAGTTAAGCTGACAAAAACCTCAACACCGGTTGTCAAGCAGTGGTGGGGTACAAATATAGGCATACTCATACACACATACAACGGCCTTTAAGTTTCTGTTTACCAAATCTACTCACAAGGCTTTAGTCGACCCGGGTTTGTAGTAGAAGACATTTGCCTAAGGTGCCACGCAGTGGGACTGAACCCGGTACCATGTAGTTGGGAAGCAAACCTCTTGCCACACATCCACGTCCGCGCATATATCATCGTCATCATCATCATCATCATAATCATCATCATCGTCATCGTCGTCGTCGTCGTCATCATCATCATCATCATCATCAACATCATCATCATCACCATCATCATCATCAACATCATTTAACGTCCGTTGTTCATGCTGGCATGGGTTGGACGGTTTGACCTGGGCTGGTAAGCTGAGAGGCTTCTACAGCTGGATACCCTTCCTAACACCAACCACTCCGAGAGTGTAATGGGTGCTTTTAAGTGCCACCGACACAGGTGCCAGTTGCGTGACACCAGTATCTGCCACGACTATGATTTCACTCGACCTGATGGATCTTTCTTCTCAAGCACAGCATATTACCAAAGGTCTCAGTCATTTGTCATCACGCGACATCAGCATCGGCCATATTGCTTCCGTGAAGCTCAACGCTCGAAAGGTGCTTTTTACATGTCACCGTATGGGTGCCTGTAACGTAACACCGACAACGGCCACCCACCACACGTTTATATATATATTGGGTAGGCAACTAAGTTCCCCACGTATTTTTAAATTTAATTTTTTAAAAGGTTTAATAAAAAGTAACAACTAATCAATCAATAATGTATTCACCCTTGTTGTTTACAACTTCTTCCCAACGTTCGACAAGGTTTTCAATACCTCGTTGGTAGAAATCACCCGATTTCGACTCGAAAAATTGATCCAACCAAGCTCTCAATTCTGCATCAGTATCGAACGAAACTCCGCGCATAGCATTTGAAAGAGATCGAAAGAGGTGGAAATCTGTTGGTACCAAATCAGTAGAGTACGGCGGGTGTGGCAGCACTTCCCAGCCATGCGTTTGAATAGCTTCCTTGGTCATATTGGCGATATGAGGGTAGGTGTTGTCGTGCAGCAGAAGAACTCCATGCTGCCGATTAGGTCTTTTCTCTTGAATGGCCGTGTTGAGTCGTTTCATCTGTTGAACATAGAGTTCCGCGTTGACCGTTTGGCTCCGTTCAAGCAATTCGTAATGGATAATCCCTTCCCAATCCCACCATACGCACAACATCGTCTTACGCGGATGAAGATCTTGTTTCACGTGCGGTGTCGCTTGTTTACCGGGACTAAGCCATTCCTTACGCTGCATTATATTGATGTACAGGCACCATTTTTTGTCGCCAGTAACAATTCGGTAAAGAAATCGTTGCTTGTGTCCATTGCTACTAAGCACTCATGAATTTTCCCTTTTTCTTACGACGATAAAGTGTGAAAGGAGATTCAATGTTGAATCTTGCCTCTCAGACCCACCTTTGTTGGTTCGAGTGGGGGATTTTTGTGCGTAAGTATGAATTTCATTTTTAAAAATACCAGATTTCATTGTTTTTCTTTTTCGTTTACTTTTACATTCATCCACCCTATGTTACTGTCAATATTTATTGCACTCTTTTCTATTCCTTCTTTTGTGCATTCTTTCTTCTTTTTTATATGTTTATCAATATACAAATATTCATTGTTTTTATTTATTCCATAGAATAGTAGCTCTGTCAGTGATGGACATGTATTTCAAACAGATAGACTTCAATGCCTGTCCAGTCAGTACTGGCAACCCTGGACCGAGCTATCTGTCTGGAATTGCTCGCTGCAAGACTAAAACAACAGTGGTAAGTGAATGTTGACGTCGTTGTCTTCATCGATTTAATAATAAAAAAACCCGGTCTCGTTGTTTAATCACAGGTGAAACACGATTGCGCAAACATTTTCAAAGGCATCCAAGCCGTGGCCATTCTGTCGTTCTAGCGGAATACAGGACTCTATCATCAAATTTGTTTATCCTTTATTTATGACAATATTGTAATTTAAGAGACTTGTGTGAGTTAGTGTGTGCGTGTTAGTGTGTGTGTGTGTATGTGCGCGCGCGCGCGTTTGTAAGGTGTTCTTAGCAGCGCTATAGGGCCCCAGCCAAATCAATGCACTGGGCCCTTTAATATTTACTTACTGAGAGCAAGGTACATCATACGCAGATCAGAATTGGGGCCCCTAAACTCATGGGTCCTCCGGGTAACTATCAAGTGTGCTCACGCCTTAAGACGGAAGTGTATGTATGTGTGTGTGTGTGTGTGTGATTTAGTTGAAAAGTTAAATGCCATATATGTACCCCTGATTCTCTCCTATGGCAGGTTTTCAAGTGTCAAAACTGTTCTGTGAGGTAGTTAAATAAATATGTATTCAGTGTTGATATGGAACAAAAGAGAAAGTAGTCCAAGTTGCGGAAGTGTGAGGAGTATTAAAATTGTATGCGAAAATGTATAGGTAGTTCAAGAAAGGAATAAAGAACAGGAAGAATTGAAAATAAAAGAAAGAAAAGATTACTACATGAAAAAATAACAGTAGGCGCAGGAGTGGCTGTGTGGTAAGTAGCTTGCTTATCAACCACATGGTTGCGGGTTCATTCCCACTGCGTGGCACCTTGGGCAAGTGTCTTCTACTATAGCCTCGGGCCGACCAAACCTTGTGGGTGGATTTGGTAGACGGAAACTGAAAGAAGCCCGTCGTATATATGTGTACGCCAGTGTTTTAATGGTGGCAGCTGATGAAGGATATGTTCTCTATGTGGCCTGTGTGTTTTTGTACCTTGTTTATCATTTTGTCCATGTTTTGTTTTGCAGCGTCATGTACCCAGATATGCATCTATATATACATGTAGATGAAGGTATGTACATACATGTACATATATATGCATATACTCATATATTATATATATATATATATGTGTGTGTGTGTGTATATGTTTGTGTGTCTGTGTTTGTCCCACCAACATCGCTTGACAACCGATGGTGGTGTGTTTACGTCCCCGTAACTTAGCGGGTTCGGCAAAAGAGCCCGATAGAATAAGTACTAGGCATCCAAAGAATAAGTCCTGGGGTCGATTTTCTCGACTAAAGGCGGTGCTCCAGCATGGCCGCAGTCAAAGAGTAATTAATCAGGATGGTCTGCCTAGTTTCGAGATGTTACTAAACAGTTTTTAAAAAATAATTTTGTCCTTATTTCCATGAATTCGAACAAGTGGGATCTACGTACATACATACATACATACATACATACATATATGCATACATACATACATACATACATACATACATATACAGATACATGTAAGGTGATTTAAAAGTGTATGAACCGGCTAACAGCTGAGTTCAATCAATATATTTACCTTTATTTCTCCTCCCTGCCCCTCTCCTTAAACCTCTCTTACACCTCACACTTCCTCACACTAACCGACCCACTTCTTTCTGAATTCTTTAACTCCTCTATAGGCTGCCACGACTCAGGAATTTCAGGATAGATGGTCTGTTGCCCTGCCGTTCATACAGCCAGCTGTTTGGACAACCGAACAAAATTACTATTTTATTGAACCACTTTTAGAATAATGACTAATTTCGCGAGTTTTTGTTTTGACAATGACGTTTTTGTATACATACATACGTGCATACATACATATACATATACACGCACAGATTTATTATATGTATATATATGTATATATGTTATATATATATATATATATATATATATATATATATATATATATATATATATATATATATATATATACTTACAAAATTGGTGACGTTGCGTTCGGTCATGTAAAAACAAATAGTAAATGAGTATATGCATATATACGTACAGGTATGTGCATACCGACATCCACCTGTATGTATAGGTGCATATCTGGGTACAGGACATTGCAAACAAAACGTAATATATATATATATATATATATACACACATACATACATACACCTAAACAAATATACACAAAATGTATGTGTATACATATGTGTGTGTATATACATACATATATATATATATATATATATATATATATATATATATATATACATGCACAAACACACACGCACGCACACAGACATATATATATATATACATGTACATACATACATACATACATACATACATACACATATACATGTAGTGTTGCTCTCTCTATGTTTTCCAGCATATATGATTTATTGAAACAGCTGTAAACCGTGTGAGAAATATAAACACAACACCAACAACTCCATTCATCATTCATTACGTGCATGCACCCCATTCTCCCAACACGCACACACAGACACACACACATAATCATATATGTATCTGTTCACAACAAAACACCAAATATGGTACTAAATATATACAAAAACGAAATTGTATAACGAAAATAAAAAATACACCCTGTAAACGCATTGCGAGTCTTAATTTATTATTGGTAGCTTATATATATTTCTCGAAGCATTTATATCCCATAAGGCAGTTTGTTTGATTGCAACAGTTGCAGTCTCGATTATTATGCCTAGTTGTATATTCATATATTTCACGGGTATTAAAAAAAAAAAGGGTAGTATATTAGCAAAGCTGGATGTAGTAGTATAGAACAGTTTAAATGAGTTCTTACTGAATATTTTTGTTGCATATTTGGAAAGTGGGAAATTGTAAGAAATTATTTAAGGGGGATGTGCTATTGGAGTTACTTTGCAATTTTGAAACGGTGGGTGTTTTTTAAAGTTACGTTGTATTTGTTGTTTAACACTTTTCGATGTTTCTATTGCTTTTTCGTCTTCACATTTTGTTTGTTCTAGTTACTTTCGGACTAGATGTCGTTGTAGTAAGTCGTAGAGTCAAGGAATGCTTATTTCGTTATAGCAACTTTTCATTAAAGTGTTTTAACCGTATTTTTCACTAATGATTCTGAAGTGGTTTGATATAAGATGGGTGTAGTTGAGTGTTTCATTTCGTTTATGGTATGGAAAATACATGAAATTATTTAAGATAAAGGTCACACTGAGAACATTAACCACAGAAATAGTATGCGTAGTGGTTCTCTTACGTTCATTATTTCGCTTGAAGAAATGGTGTAAATTTTTTCCCCAATAACTTTATTTGCTGTGGATATATATATATATGCGCAGTTGCTGGACTTGATAGAGACTGTAATCAAATCTCCCAACAGTCTTCAAAATACAACACGTTCGATAATACAAATACAGTATGTGGGAATAAAAGGCAGGATGACCACGACTGGAATTGCTTTTGGCCATAGATTTGTTCAATCAACAAAACCAAGAATGTAAATACAAGTTTTAGAAAAAAAAAACTCAAACTTTAACCATTTAATTGATTGGATTTTTTAAGTTTAAACGTGGAAAAGTAGGTAACAAAATATACTCGAATAATTGCACACATACATACATACACACACACACACATACATAATACATACACACACACATACATACATACATACATACATACATACATACATACATACACACAAACATACATACTTTGTGATGCGTTGTTAGCTGGTTGACGAATTATCTGGCAAATCATCTTATCCAAAACGTTAAAGAAAATGGGAGTTAGCAATGTCCGTGCTTTAACGAAAGTCAGTAAGAACTGGAACAACATCACTAAAACTCTCACTTAAAAAGCCGAATAGGAACAAACTAGAGCAAAATATCCCACTTCGCAATGACGCGGGTACTATTTCGGAATTTCCTTCTGCTAGGGAGCCGTCTAAAAATGACTAAGGATCTCTCACATGCAGCTACCTACCTACCTACCTACCTACCTACCTACCTACCTATCTACCTACCTGCCTGCCTGCCTGCCTGCCTGCCTACTTACCTACCTACCTACCTACCTACCTACATACATACATACATTCGTGCAGGTATACCATTAACTTGAAGCGAATGGTATCTCGTAAACTTGAGGAGGATAATGATACAAAAGTGGAAGTAGACTATTATGTAATTGTGAGTGTTACATCACATCTCAAAAGTTACGTTTTTGCAATTCAAGAGCGGGAGATAACTATGTAATACTTAATGAACAAGCATGAACAAAAATGCGATCAGAAACGTCGATTATGTCTCTCTCGTGTGACGGACATAACACATGTAATCAGTAGTTGCCAAAAATATCATCTAGGTACTACCTTCCACTGCGACATAGTGTTGTTACTAAACCAATATACAATGTCATCCCAAGAAAAGTCTTGGTATAACTATAAACAACACCTCTGCTAAGTTTCAATAGTAGAAGGGTTTATAGTTCTCTCAAGACAATAACACAAGAAAGATTCGTGGAACAGTTCCATCAAAAATTGCTATCAAATGAAAACCGGTCTGATATAGTTACCTGGAACAGAAAAGAAAACTCGAGTTCAGTCACAGAGTTTAGCTGCGTTGCAGACGTAACATCTTTCAAAAAATCATACTCTACAAGTAAAGTATGTTTGGTTCTACTTGTAGCAGCAAAATCTATCACTCGCATATATAATATATGAGTATATACATATTTTACATACGTACGTATGAGAGTGTGTATATGTACGTGAGTTTTGTGAGTAAATGTCGCAAGTGACAGTATGTATAAGCTAGGATTTTCAGCAAAAGAAGTCAACCAGCTAATACGCACATTACAAATACAGTTTGTACGCGAACAATAAAAATAAGCAACAATTCTCTCAAGTTAAAAATCTAAACTTATTTTTGTTATTCATATTTTAAGGATAGAACTTTGTATCTTTCTTAGAAATTAGCTCCTTCCTTACAGGGAGATTTCAAATAACTAAAACTAAAAGGGAATATGCATACATACATTTGCACACACACTCAGACATACACGTATATGTACGTATGTATATGTGTGTATATATATATATATATATATATATATATATATATATATATATATATAAGTGACTATACGTAAGCACTACTTTGCGCCATTACTTAGTTATTTATCTCAATCGGGCGATCTACTAGCGCAGATCAGTCAACGTGTTGACTGAAATTATATATAAGGTACAAGCTATATTTAGTTCGCTTAGAGTTGCTTCTCTTAGGTACATCTTATCGACAAGAGTCAATAAACTCGGAACATCGATGTTTGAGATTCCCGAGAGATGGCGCCACTGAACCAACCGCGTTTTCACAACTTTTTACCATAAGAGAGATATTTTTCTCCACTGTAACTGCAGTGTATTTCCCTTTAGCAGTTGAAATATGTGACAAACATATTTCAACTAACCTTAATTGTGAATATATATATCAGGTCATCCCATAAGTTCTGTCCGAATTTTGAATAAAGAAAACAAGTGATCAAATGTTATATTTAATTGAAATTTAATCATCATTGTTCTTTCCCTGATTATCTATGACTTCCTTCCATCTATTTACAAGCTTTTTAATCCCATCAACGTAAAACTCCTTTGGTTCCAAAGCGAAGAACTCTGAAATGTCAGTTTCGACCTCCTCCTGGCTTGCGAGAGTTATGTCCCCCAAATGATTCTGTAAACTACGAAGGAGCAAGGTCGGGAGAATAAGGTGGATGAGGAATTGTTTCCCACCCAAGCTCTTCGATCTTCTGTGATGTGATCTTTGCAGTGTGGGGTCACGCATTGTCCTGATGAAACATCACTCCTTTTTGATTCACTAAAGTGGGTCTTTTTTCTTCAAAGCTTGGTTCAAACGCTCTAATTGCTAACAGTAGACTTGAGCATTGATTGTTGCATTAGGTGGTAACAATTCAAAGTAAATTACTCCTTTGCAATCCCACCAGGTAGAGAGAAGAACCTGTTTTCTATGAAGCTCCCTTCTCGGTTGTGGTTGAGCTTTTTCATTTTTACCAAGCCACTGTTTACGACGTTTAAAATTTCGATAGAAGATCCATTTTTTGTCATCAGTCACAAGTCTATCAAAAACGGGTGAAATGAATTCGTGAGAATGGAGAGAAGAGTAGATCTCAACTCGGGATTTGCGTTGGCTTTCGGACAATTCATGAGGCACCCATTTTCCAAGTTTAGGAACCTTTCCAAGTTGTTGAAGATGACGATGACTAAGCTTTATTGTCAATTCTTCAACTGATAATGCAGGATTTTCTTCAAGTAATGCCTCAAAGAGCTTATCATTAAACTCAACTGGACGTCCTGTTCGATTTTCATCTTCAAAGCTGAAATCTTCACTTCTGAATTTTTCAAACCATCTTCTGCAAGATCTTTCATTCAAGCTTTCTTTCCCATAAACTGAGTGTGTTTTGAGTCACTTTGACTGCAGAGTTTCCTTTTTTGTACTCATAAAGCATTATGTGCCTTAAATGCTCTTTGGATACTTTCATGTTAGAAAGGGTTTTAATCAAAGGAATTTTAATTCTATTATTCTGTAAAATCATATTTAATTAATTTAAATGTACACAAATGCATAAAAATAATTTTAAATTCCATTAGACATTCTAAAATACTATTAAATTTCATTCAATTTTCAAAAAAGGTAAAATCGGACAGAACTTATGGGATGACCTGATATATATATATATATATATATATATATATATATATATATATATATATATATGTATGTATATATATATATATATATATATGTATGTATATATATATATATATGTATGTATATATATATATATATGTATGTATATATATATATATATATATGTATGTATATATATATATATATATATATATATATATATATATATATATATATATATATATATATATATATATATATATGTATGTATGTATGTATATATATATATATAAATTGTAAATGCAAAAATAAAAACAAAAACACAAAGGATTCTGCGGTACACGTGTTTCAAGCTTTATAGTTGTTACATCAGTGTATACTTGACAATATAAAGCTATCTTCAGCCGCAAATGTATTCTCTCCCAAGAATTATATCACATAGACGTTAAAGGAGGAAGAAAGGTGAGATATAAGAGGTGAGGTTCCGTTTGGTATTTTGCATTGTACTATACCTCGTAGAATTCTTAATTTGATATATTTATACATAATTTCCTCGGTGCTCCGGAATCCGTCCATACCCTGCCACAATTCAGTGTGTAGTGTTAAGTTGGTGGTTAAAAACAATATAATAAAATAACAAAAATGAAATAATAATATAAAATAAAATAGGAATATAAAATACTAAGAAGAAAAGAAAAAATAATACACAGATATTCATACAAAAATAAAACTAAAATAAAATAAAACGTAAAAGGAGTCAAATCGGTGGGGTGGGTAATCTAAGAAACAATAAGAGAAAATCTGGATAGTCAAGTAAGATACATCTAAGCTATTTAGACGGGTTGGCGAAGGGTGGTGAGGAAAAATCTAAATGTAGAAGAAGATAAAGCGATAAATATATATAGATACAGAGATCTTAAAGGTCGTAAGGGATAGATATATATGAGCTGTGTCTGCCTATATCAGTGGTGGGTCGTAAATAAGAAGTGTCAGGCCAGAATAAACTTGAAACATGATGTTCTTGTGGTGAGTGGTCAACCTAAGCGAATTACAACTTAAGTGTACTAACTTATCTACATACACTTATCTAGACGAAGAAGGGTGAAGGAAGTGGAAAGGGTAATTATAACATAGAAGACCTTAAAGAATGAATAATTAAACATGTCAACGAGAAAAGGGAAATAAAGTATATGGGAGAGGGAGGGTTGGACGTTAAAATTCAAAATACAGAGTATTGGGGGCATTTCGACCGTAGTAATATAGTATAATAGTGATAATAGCACCCACATTAATAATGTAACAAATAAGAAATAAAATAAGAACTCCGATGACGGAGACGGAAATTGAATTTTATCATTCATAATCCAGAAACGCGTCTATGATTAACTTTAAATGGTTAGTTTTCATTGTTTTTTCTTCTTGTTTTTGCCTTTGTGAGTTACAGGTAATGCTATCTGTTGGAGTCTCAGCTTTTTTAGCTGCTATTTCTGAACTTCGGTATATGGTGAAGCAAATGCTTGCTGATCCCTTAATTATGTATATATATATATATATATATATATATATATATATATATATATATATATATATATATATATATATCAAAAAAATAAAATAATAAAATAAAATAAAAAATATAAAAATAAAAAATAAAGTAAAAAATAAAAAAATAAAATAAAAAATATAAAATAATATAAAAATAGTAGAATAAAGTAAAAATGTAAAAATTAAAAAAGAGCCTTGATTAGTGTTATTTCGTGTTATAATTTTGTATTGTAGTGTCCTTGGATGGTTTCGAGTCGGTGAGTGAAAGGTAGAACTATATCCATAGGTTTGGGATTATGGATCCGGTTTATTAAAAATGTGTGTAAATTAAGTGGTCATAATCTAGCTAATCGAGGGTAAACCAAATTATTAATGTATATAGTTAGGTTAGGGGTAGAGTACGGGCTATGTTAGTTAGGTGTCTGAGTTGTGGTAGGTAGGATCTAACGTGGGAGTAGTTAATTAGAGGAGGTGTAGAAGTGCATATAACTAAAAGAGAGGATTTAGGGATTATAATATCTAAAGGTTTTCATCATTTTATGGATACAGGAGGGTTTGAAATCTGACCTCTTATTAACTAGTTTATTCTTATCGGGGAATTTAATAATTTTCAAAAGTTCAAGGGAGCATAACTGGCAACCAGTTCTATTATCTTTATACGTTGGGGCCGATCCAACAATTGACCATCTAAGGTTAAAATTAATCTTGTCGTCCTTAAGCTCCCAAATTCTGCGAGATAATGAGGTGTTGTTGGCCTTATGTCTATACACACATATATATATATATGCACGCGGCAGGCTTCTTTGTGGTTACGTTTATCAGAATTTCACTCTCAAGAAATTCGTAGAACAGAAGTTATAATAGAAAGCACTGGATGAGTGGTTTACAGGGAGGGACTGGATCTAGAATAACGTCTTTGCGATGAAACAGCCTATCCACAAAACTAAGCATTGCGGCCAAGAAATGAAGTAACGATCTAAATACGACAACATTTAAACAAATTATGCTGTCTCATTGTTAAATTTGAAAACCGAGAGGTTACTATTATGACAGAATTACG